>NW_026612371.1:15000-18750 GCF_029931775.1 Euleptes europaea | reverse complement strand
TAATTCAAATTACCGAAGTTAAATTCTCCGGACCACTCCACATTATAACCCAAGACTTTCAAAGGATATTAGACCTTCCTTTAATCTTAGGCATTAACACTACTTGGTGCAACTCCAAGTGAAAGTACATGACCTCCATACTATTCTACTCAACCATAATTTCAACCCTGCTAATCCTTATTGCCCCTATTATTACCTCTATGTTTATTACACAAGCCTCGGGCTACTTCACACAAACTACTAAACTTGCCTGCCTGACAAGCCTAATTCCAACCAATATTTTTATCAACTACGGAATACAAACAACTATAACCAACGCTACCTGACTACAAACGTCCTTCAACATTAATATCAGCTTCCTATTTGATATTTACTCTACCACGTTTATAACAACAGCCCTATTTATCACCTGGGCCATCCTGGAGTTCTCAGATTGATATATAAAACTAGACCCGAACAAAAACAAATTTATAAAATACTTAATACTATTCCTCCTAGCCATAATAACCATAACAACAGCAAACAGCCTATTACAACTATTTGTTGGCTGGGAAGGGGTAGGCATCATATCCTTCTTACTAATCGGGTGGTGGCACGGGCGCACCAATGCAAACACATCCGCCCTACAAGCTGTTATATACAACCGAATCGGAGACATTGGACTAATCCTGTCTTTAGCTTGATTCGCAATACACTACAACACATGGGACGTACAACAAACATTCTCACATACGACCCCCCCCACCCTGCCACTACTAGGCCTAGTCTTAGCAGCCATGGGAAAATCCGCCCAATTTGGGCTACACCCATGGCTGCCAGCAGCCATAGAAGGCCCAACCCCAGTATCAGCACTACTTCACTCTAGCACAATAGTCGTTGCCGGAATTTTTCTACTGGCCCGGCTATTCCCAATAATACAAAACAGCCAGGCCACAACTACCCTCTGCCTATGCCTAGGAGCAATAACTACAACCTTTGCAGCACTCTGTGCCCTCACACAAAACGATATCAAAAAGATCATTGCCTTCTCCACCTCAAGCCAGCTCGGCCTAATAATACTAACACTAGGACTAAACCAGCCACAGTTAACATACCTACACATCACCACACACGCCTTTTTCAAGGCCATACTATTCCTATGCGCAGGTTCAGTAATTCATAATCTCGGGGACGAACAAGACATCCGAAAAATAGGAAGCACCCAAAAAACAATACCGCTAACCACAACCTGTATAACTATCGGCAACCTAGCCCTAACAGGGGCCCCCTTCCTAGCTGGATTTTACACTAAAGACGTAATCATTGAAACAATAAACACATCACACTTAAACGCCTGAGCCCTATCAACCACTATTATTGCTACCGCCCTTACAGCCGCCTACAGCCTACGCCTAACCTTTTATGTCCAAACAAATAAGCCTCGATACAACACAACTACAACCCCAGCAGAAACAAACCCAAGCCAGACTCGACCCCTAGTACGACTCGCCATAGGAAGTATTATATCTGGCCTATTTGTGGCCACAACAATACTACCAACCCCACCCCAAACAATAACAATGGGCCCAATTACAAAACTAGCCGCCACAATTATCACGCTAGTAGGCCTGCTATGTGCTATAGATATCACCATACAAACATCCAACCTATTAAAACCAAAACAAAGTACACCAAGTACATCCTCAACACAACTGGGGTTCTTTAACACCCTTGCACACCGAGCCCAACCAAAATACAACATACAATTCGGACAAAACACCGCTATGCACTTAAATGACCTTATCTGATATGAGGCCATCGCCCCAAAAACAGCCATATTAATTAACACCGCCCTAGCTAAAAAACTGTCCAAATCACACACCGGACACATCAAAACATACCTAGTCATACTTATTGCCACTCTAGCCGCCGCAATTACCACATACTACTAAACCGCACGTAGCCCCCCAAAACTCGACCCTCGAGTTAACTCAAGGACAACAAACAGGGCCACCATTAAACTCCCCCCACACAACAATAATAACGGCCCGCCCAAAGAATATATCAATGCAACACCACTAAAATCAGTCCGAGTACCCTCAAAACCAAAATCGTCCCCACCAGACGCCCCACACCCATCAATAGACAACCCTCCAAAGTACCAAACTAAAAACAAAACTAATATAAAATACCCAAACACATAATACAAAACAGAGTAATCCAACCACACCTCAGGATATTGGTCTGCTGAAAGTGCCACAGAATAAGCAAAGACTACCAATATCCCACCTAAATAAATTAAAAATAACACCAATGCAATAAAGGACCCACCAAAAATAACTAACACCACACTACCACCCAACGCAGACACTACAAGTCCCATCGCCCCAAAAACAGGAGAAGGATTTGACGCTACACCAATAAACCCCAACACCATACACAACACAGTAAAAAAAACAAAGTACGACATAATTTTCATTTGGCCATGCCAAAACCTGTGATACGAAAAACCACCGTTGTTATTCAACTATAAAAACCAATAATGACCCCAATCCGAAAAACACACCCAATAATCAAAATAATAAACAACTCATTTATTGACCTCCCCACACCATCAAACATCTCCGCTTGATGAAACTTTGGGTCCTTGTTAGGGCTGTGCCTACTAATCCAAATCTCCACCGGCCTATTCTTGGCCATGCACTACACCGCAGACACCTCCACAGCATTCTCATCAATCGCCCACATCTGTCGTGACGTACAACACGGCTGACTAATCCGAAACATCCACGCCAACGGCGCCTCCATATTTTTTATCTGCCTTTATATACACATCGGGCGAGGCCTATACTACGGCTCATACTTATACAAAGAGACCTGAAACATCGGCGTGGCCCTACTATTCCTAGTAATAGCAACCGCGTTCGTGGGCTATGTCCTGCCATGGGGACAGATATCATTCTGAGGGGCTACCGTAATCACAAACCTACTATCAGCAGTTCCATATATAGGAAACACCCTAGTAGAGTGAATTTGAGGCGGGTTCGCCGTAGATAACGCAACACTAACACGATTTTTCACTTTCCACTTCCTACTGCCATTCATCATCTCAGCCACTGCAATCCTACACATACTATTCCTACACGAAACGGGATCAAACAACCCAACAGGGGTAAACTCAAACTCAGATAAAATTCCGTTCCACCCATACTTTTCAACTAAAGACCTGCTAGGGGCAGCCCTTATAATAATAACACTACTGTACCTATCCCTTTTCTCCCCACAACTGCTTGGGGACCCAGAAAACTTTACCCCAGCAAACCCCCTAATAACCCCACCACACATCAAACCAGAATGGTACTTCCTATTCGCCTACGCCATCCTACGTTCCATCCCAAACAAACTTGGAGGAGTACTTGCCCTAATAATATCCATTATAATCCTACTGCTAATCCCACTTACACACAACTCAAAACAACGAACAAGCACATTCCGACCACTATCACAACTAACATTTTGAACCATAATCGCCACTATCGCTATCCTAACCTGAATCGGAGGACAACCAGTCGAAGACCCATTTATCATAATCGGACAACTAGCTTCCGTCCTATACTTCACAACAATCCTACTATTAAGCCCCACAATCAATAAACTAGAGAATAAACTAATAAACTGATAACCCCACCAGCCCTTGTAGCTTAAACCACACTTAAAGCACTGACCTTGTAAGTCAAAGATTGGAACGCATTACAACCCTGGGGCACTACT
>NW_026612371.1:0-10000 GCF_029931775.1 Euleptes europaea | reverse complement strand
AGCCATACCAATACTAGCACTACTACTGTCACTAACAATTTGAGCCCCCATTCCAATACCAAACCCCATCATGGACGCTAATTTAGGCCTATTAATACTACTGGCTATCTCAAGCCTTGCTGTATACTCAATTCTATGATCTGGGTGAGCAACAAACTCAAAATACGCCCTCGTTGGCGCCCTACGGGCAGTCGCACAAACTATCTCTTATGAGGTAACAATAGGAATCATTGTACTATCAACCATAATATTCACGGGGGGATTTTCAATACAAACCCTGCTAACAACACAAAAAAACACGTGATTAGCAACATGTGTATGACCACTAATAATAATATGATACATCTCAACAATTGCAGAAACAAACCGGGCCCCATTCGACCTAACCGAAGGCGAGTCAGAGCTTGTCTCAGGATTTAATGTTGAATACGCAGCCGGCCCATTCGCACTATTCTTCCTAGCAGAATACGCAAACATCTTAATAATAAACACCCTCTCATGTATCCTATTCCTAGGCCCAAACTGCCCCAACACCCCAGAACTATTTTCAATAAATATTATGATTAAAACCTGCATGTTAACACTGGGCTTCCTGTGAATCCGCGCATCATATCCACGATTTCGATATGACCAACTAATGCACCTACTTTGAAAAAACTTCCTACCACTAACCCTAGCCCTTTGCGTCTGATACATTGCCACACCCATTTCAATATCAGGCACCCCCCCACTAACATAACCCAAACTTTGGCAGTGTGCCCGAAACATTAAGGACTACTTTGATAGAGTATGATATGGAGACTCGCCCCTCCCACTTCCTTAGAAAGACAGGCTACGAACCTGCACTACGAAGCCCAAAACTTCGTGTACTTCCAATTATACTACCTACTAGTAAAGTCAGCTAATAAAGCTTTCGGGCCCATACCCCGACAATGTTGGTACACAACCCTTCCTATACTAATAAGCCCAATAACACAAACAATCCTAATCTCAAGCCTAGCGACAGGCACCATCATCACCACATCAAGCCACCACTGACTACTTGCATGACTTGGACTAGAAATCAATACACTAGCCATACTACCACACATTACTAAACAACACCACCCACGAGCAACAGAAGCCGCCACAAAATATTTCCTAACACAAGCTGCAGCCGCTGCCCTAATCCTCCTGGCCAGCCTGATCAACACCTGACAGACCGGACAATGAACAATTATACAGCCAACGCACAACTCAACTGCACTAATTTTAACAGTAGCCATCGCAATAAAACTAGGCTTGGCACCAACACACTTCTGATACCCAGAGGTCCTGCAGGGGTCTACAATAATAACCGCCCTAATCATATCAACATGACAAAAACTTGCCCCCCTAGCCCTACTTTATATAATACACAACCACCTATCACTAAACCTGGTCCTAGTGCTGGGACTCCTATCCACAATAATTGGGGGGTGGTCAGGCCTAAATCAGACACAACTCCGAAAAATCATGGCCTTCTCCTCAATCGCCCATATGGGATGATTAACAATTGCCCTAACTATGGGCCACAGCCTTACAACACTAACCATAATTATCTATTTAGCCGCAACCACAGCAATATTTACCTCTATATTAACAGCATCAACAAAAAACATCACAGACCTTACTACCACCTGGTCTAACTCCTCTACACTTTTAACCATAATAATACTAACACTAATATCACTAGGGGGCCTTCCCCCCCTAACAGGGTTCATGCCAAAACTGCTAATTATCAAAGAACTAACACTACACCAGCTAACCCCACTAGCCACAACATTAGCCCTAATAAGCCTACCAAGCCTATTCTTTTATACCCGCCTAGCCTATTTCACTACACTAACAAACCCGCCCACCACAACCACAACAAAAAACACATGACGATTCAAAAACAACCACACACACCTAATAACCACGGCAACTACTACAACAGCCCTCCTTCTACCAATCACACCACTACTATACAACATATAAACCCCGCCCCACCCCCAGGGACTTAGGTTAACTATTTAAACCAGGGGCCTTCAAAGCCCCAAACAAGAAACACATCTTATTCCCTGAAGGCCTGTAAAACACTAATATACATCTCCTGAATGCAACTCAGACACTTTAATTAAGCTAAGACCTCCCTAGACCGACGGGCTTTGATCCCATAAAACTTTAGTTAACAACTAAACACCCTATCCAGCGGGCTTCAATCTACCTTCTCCCGTTATAGAAAAACGGGAGAAGCCCCGGCACCTTTTTGGGTGCGTCTCCAAACTTGCATTTTGTTGCGTTCTACGCTACGGAGCTTGGTACGAAAAGGACTCAAACCTCTGTCTGTGAGACTACAGCTCACCGCCTTGCCCTCGGCCATCCTACCTGTGACCATCAATCGTTGATTTTTTTCGACAAACCACAAAGACATCGGCACCCTGTATCTACTTTTTGGCGCCTGGGCCGGAATAGCCGGCACTGGCCTAAGCTTGCTAATTCGAGCTGAGCTTAGCCAGCCTGGAACCCTTCTTGGGGACGACCAAATCTATAATGTGGTTGTAACCGCCCATGCTTTTGTAATAATCTTCTTCATGGTAATACCCGTAATGATCGGGGGCTTCGGAAACTGGCTGGTTCCACTAATAATTGGGGCCCCAGACATGGCTTTTCCACGAATAAACAACATAAGCTTTTGACTCCTGCCCCCCTCACTACTCCTTTTACTGGCCTCTTCCGGAGTTGAAGCCGGGGCAGGAACTGGCTGAACCGTCTACCCACCACTAGCTGCCAACCTGGCCCATGCAGGAGCATCCGTAGACCTGACAATTTTTTCCCTGCACCTAGCAGGGGTTTCTTCCATCCTGGGGGCTATTAACTTTATTACCACCTGCATTAATATAAAAGCCCCAGCAATAACTCAATACAACACCCCCCTCTTCGTATGATCTGTACTTATCACCGCAGTACTTCTTCTACTGTCTCTGCCAGTACTAGCTGCCGGCATCACAATACTATTAACAGACCGAAACCTAAACACCACCTTCTTTGACCCGGCAGGCGGAGGAGACCCCGTGCTATACCAACACCTGTTCTGATTTTTTGGGCACCCAGAAGTTTACATCTTAATTTTACCCGGATTTGGTATGATCTCCCACATCGTAGCATACTACGCTGGTAAAAAAGAGCCCTTTGGCTACATGGGCATGGTGTGGGCCATGGTCTCTATCGGATTCCTTGGTTTTATCGTCTGAGCCCACCATATATTCACAGTTGGCATGGATGTAGACACCCGCGCATACTTTACCTCTGCCACAATAATTATTGCAATCCCAACTGGGGTAAAAGTATTCAGCTGGTTAGCAACCCTTCATGGCGGACTAATCAAATGAGACGCAGCCTTGCTGTGGGCTCTTGGCTTTATCTTCCTGTTTACCGTGGGCGGACTAACCGGGATCGTCTTAGCAAACTCATCCCTGGATATTGTATTACATGACACATACTACGTAGTCGCACACTTCCACTACGTCTTATCTATAGGAGCAGTATTTGCAATTATAGGCGGATTCGTACACTGATTTCCACTATTTACTGGCTTCTCATTACATAGCACTTTAACAAAAGCCCAATTCGGGGTTATATTTATTGGCGTAAACATAACATTCTTCCCCCAACACTTTTTAGGTCTTGCTGGAATGCCACGACGGTACTCAGACTACCCAGACGCCTACACACTATGGAACACTGTCTCATCAATTGGATCACTAACATCACTTGTTGCCGTCATCATAATAATATATATTATCTGAGAGGCATTTTCTGCCAAACGGACCCCAAATAACACAGAACTAACACACGTCAACCTAGAGTGACTCCACGGCTGCCCGCCCCCATACCACACGTATGAAGAACCAGCCTTTGTCCAATCTTAACCTGCCAAGAGACGAGGGACTCGAACCCCCACCTTTTAGTTTCAAGCTAAACGTACGCCCACTGCGTACCCCTCTCTTATCAAACACGAGCCTCTAGTAAATTATTACATAGCACTGTCAGGGCTAAATTACAGTCTAACCCCTGTGAGACTCAATGGCACAACCTGCCCAACTAGGATTCCAAGACGCAGCATCCCCCATCATAGAAGAGCTCCTCCACTTCCACGACCACGCACTTATAATCGTATTCCTTATCAGCGCCTTCGTCCTATATATTATCTCTCTTATAATAACAACCACACTAACGCACACTAACACAATAGATGCCCAAGCAGTTGAAATAATCTGAACAGTCCTGCCGTCTATCATTCTAATCATAATTGCACTGCCGTCCTTACGAATCCTGTACCTAATAGATGAGATTAACAACCCACACCTAACAATTAAGGCCCTTGGACACCAATGATATTGAAGCTACGAATACACAGACTATGAAAACCTAACATTTGACTCCTATATGACCCCAACAACAGACCTGTGATCAGGGGCCATTCGACTACTAGAGACAGACCACCGAATAGTTGTACCCGTAGAGTCCCCGATCCGCATGTTAATTTCAGCCGAAGACGTCCTTCACTCTTGAGCCGTCCCCTCACTAGGCATTAAAACCGATGCAATCCCTGGGCGACTAAACCAGACAACATTTACTACAGCTTCCCCAGGCCTATTTTACGGCCAGTGCTCAGAAATCTGCGGGTCAAACCACAGCTTTATGCCCATTGTAGTAGAAGCCACCACCCTAGACAACTTCGAATTATGGTCTAACATGATACTTCAATCTTTAAGAAGCTTTACATAATAGCATTGGCCTTTTAAGCCAAAGATTGGAACAATAACCACTTAAAGACGTGCCCCAACTAAACCCCGCTCCGTGACTTATAATTATGTTAACCGTATGGTTTATCACCCTCCTTATAATAAAACCAAAGCTGTTAAAACACCAGATAGCCAACCAACCAACTACAAAACCCCTAAGCACCCAGCCCCCATGCTGATCCTGATTATGATGTTAAACCTATTCGACCAATTCGCAACCCCACAGATAATAGGAGTCCCATTAATCCTGCTTGCCCTACTGGCCCCAACAACACTATTTCACTCACAAACACATCTAATACCAAGCCGCACATGGGCACTAAAACTATGACTAATAAAAACCGCCACAAAACAACTAATATCCCCAATCAGTAAGACAGGACACCCCTGAGCACTGCTTCTATTAACAATTTTGTTATACCTATTAACAATCAACCTGCTAGGGCTATTACCATACACATTTACCCCCACCACACAACTATCCATAAACATAAGCCTGGCCCTACCAATATGACTATTTACAGTACTTGTTGGGCTTTGAAACCAGCCCACCGCCTCCATCGGACACCTACTACCCATGGGCACACCCACCCCGCTAGTTCCAATTTTAGTAATTATCGAAACAGCTAGCCTATTAATTCGACCCCTAGCCCTGGGGGTGCGTCTTACTGCAAACCTAACTGCAGGACACCTGTTAATCCAACTTATCTCAACAGCCACACTTGTATTAATGCCATTAATACCATCAGTATCAGTGCTAACCTCAGTCACCCTCCTATTGTTAACCGCCCTAGAAGTCGCTGTTGCAATGATCCAAGCATATGTATTCGTACTATTATTAAGTCTCTACCTACAAGAAAACGTTTAATGACCCACCAAGCCCACAGCTTCCACATAGTAGACCAAAGCCCATGGCCCCTAACAGGGGCCATTGCAGCCTTATTAATAACCTCTGGGCTCGCAATATGGTTCCACTTTGGCTCAAATACATTAATAACCATCGGCCTTACCACTATACTATTAACAATACTGCAATGATGACGAGATGTTGTTCGGGAAGGAACCTACCAAGGCCACCACACCCACCAAGTTCAACAGGGACTTCGTTATGGCATAATTTTATTCATTGCCTCAGAGGTTTTCTTTTTCATCGGGTTCTTTTGAGCATTCTATCACTCAAGCCTTGCACCTACACCAGAGCTTGGAGGTTGTTGACCCCCAAGCGGAATTACTCCCCTAAACCCGTTTGAAGTTCCCCTACTTAATACCGCAGTACTACTGGCATCAGGTGTTACAGTAACCTGAGCCCACCATTCAATCATAGGAGGAGAACGAAAAGAGGCCATACAGGCCCTAGTGCTTACAATCATACTGGGGGCCTACTTTACACTACTACAGGCTATAGAATATCTGGAGGCCTCTTTCACAGTAGCAGACGGAGCCTATGGCACCACCTTTTTTGTGGCCACTGGCTTCCACGGACTACATGTAATCATTGGGACTAGCTTCCTAGTAGTCTGCCTGCTACGCCAAATAAAATTCCACTTCACCACTGACCACCACTTTGGATTCGAAGCGGCCGCATGATACTGACACTTTGTAGACGTTGTTTGACTCTTCCTTTACATCTCAATCTATTGATGAGGTTCATAACTTCCTTAGTATTTAAAAGTACAGGTGACTTCCACTCACAAAGCCTTAGCTCATAATTAACCCTAAGAGGAAGTAATAAACATTATAATAGTAACTCTAATATCCACCGCACTAACCGCCGCCCTAATCATCATTAGCTTTTGACTACCACAAGCCACCCCTGACACAGAAAAATTGTCCCCATACGAATGCGGCTTTGACCCAGTCGGTTCAGCACGACTACCTTTCTCATTGCGATTTTTTCTAGTCGCTATCTTATTCCTACTTTTTGACCTAGAAATCGCCCTACTCCTACCAACCCCGTGAGCTATTAACTTACCCTCCCCCAATTCAACCCTTATATGAACTACAACAATTATCACCCTACTAGCCCTGGGCCTAGTCTATGAGTGATCCCAAGGAGGACTAGAATGAGCAGAATATAGAGGCTAATCTAAAGCAAGATCACTAATTTCGACTTAGTACATCCCAAAATAATGGGGCCACTAACTATGCTACCTCAACACCTACTGATACTAGCCATCTTTACCCTAAGCCTTATAGGACTAGCACTCCACCGTAAACATCTTGTATCTGCCCTTCTATGCATCGAGGGCCTGCTTTTAAGCCTATTTATTGGACTTAGTGCTATCTCCTTAACCCAACACCTGTCAACCACTGCCACCCTTCCAATTACCCTCTTGACCATGTCCGCATGTGAGGCAGGAGCAGGACTGGCCCTATTAGCTGCATCCTCCCGCACTCACGCAACAGACCACCTAAAAACCATAAGCCTATTAAAATGCTAAAACTAACCATAGCAACAGTAATACTAGTCCCAACCGCCCTTTTAGCCCCAACTAAATACACCTTCCACATTTATACGGCCCTATCTATAACAACAACACTCCTATTAATAGGACAATTAAACGCCCCCACACTAACAAAAATCTGACATGTCAACACATGGATAACACTCGACCAATTCTCAACCCCCCTGACTATTCTTTCATCCTGATTGCTCCCACTTATAGTAGTAGCAAGCCAAAGCCACATGGCCAAAGAGCCTCAGTCCCGACAACGCCTGTTCTTATCAACCTGTGCTCTGCTACAAACCACCCTAATTCTAACATTCGCCTCAAACAACTTAATACTATTCTACCTGTTATTTGAAGCAACACTAATCCCAACACTAATCCTTATCACGCGTTGGGGCAGCCAAACAGAGCGACTCGCCGCAGGCACTTATTTCCTGTTCTATACACTATCCGGCTCACTCCCACTATTAGTAATAATTTTATATTCATACACCCACAACTACCACACAACACCACTAATAATGTCAATAAAGCACCCAGAAATACTAATAACATGAACCAACTCACTAGTATGACTATCATGTCTTCTAGCATTTATAGTAAAAATACCCCTATACTCCATGCACTTATGACTACCAAAAGCACACGTTGAGGCCCCAATCGCTGGATCAATAATCCTGGCCGCCGTACTTCTTAAACTGGGAGGATACGGCATCATCCGAATCACCCCAATCCTAAACCCAACAACACAAACTATGTGCTACCCCCTCATTATTCTAGCCCTCTGGGGAATAATTATAACCAGCCTCATTTGCCTACGTCAAACAGACTTAAAATCCATCATTGCCTACTCCTCAGTAAGCCACATAGGCCTTGTAACTGCAGGAGCCCTAATTCAGACCCCATGAAGTATCTCAGGAACAATAATTCTAATGGTCGCCCACGGATTAGCCTCTTCTATACTATTTTGCCTAGCCAACACAAACTATGAACGAACCCACACTCGAACTTTATTAATAACACGGGGCCTTCAACTCACCCTCCCACTTATAGCCACATGATGACTTATGGCAAACTTAGCCAACATGGCCCTACCCCCTACAATCAACCTGATGGGGGAATTAATAATCACTACTTCTGCTATAAACTGAGCCACCATAACAATCATCTTAACAGGCCTAACGACGCTATTAACCGCCCTATACTCCCTATATGTCTTCATTATAACGCAACGAAACAAAACACCAACAAATACCTCCCACCCACCCTCAAACACCCGAGAACACCTATTAATAGCCCTTCACCTCATCCCTATGGCACTATTAATTATAAACCCAAAACTAATCCTGTAGCACCCAGAAGTAGGCATAGTTTGATCAAAACACTAAGCTGTGGACTTAACAACAGGGGCACCCCGCCCCTTGCATACCGAGAGGGACGACACAAATTGGAACTGCTAATTCAAATTACCGAAGTTAAATTCTCCGGACCACTCCACATTATAACCCAAGACTTTCAAAGGATATTAGACCTTCCTTTAATCTTAGGCATTAACACTACTTGGTGCAACTCCAAGTGAAAGTACATGACCTCCATACTATTCTACTCAACCATAATTTCAACCCTGCTAATCCTTATTGCCCCTATTATTACCTCTATGTTTATTACACAAGCCTCGGGCTACTTCACACAAACTACTAAACTTGCCTGCCTGACAAGCCTAATTCCAACCAATATTTTTATCAACTACGGAATACAAACAACTATAACCAACGCTACCTGACTACAAACGTCCTTCAACATTAATATCAGCTTCCTATTTGATATTTACTCTACCACGTTTATAACAACAGCCCTATTTATCACCTGGGCCATCCTGGAGTTCTCAGATTGATATATAAAACTAGACCCGAACAAAAACAAATTTATAAAATACTTAATACTATTCCTCCTAGCCATAATAACCATAACAACAGCAAACAGCCTATTACAACTATTTGTTGGCTGGGAAGGGGTAGGCATCATATCCTTCTTACTAATCGGGTGGTGGCACGGGCGCACCAATGCAAACACATCCGCCCTACAAGCTGTTATATACAACCGAATCGGAGACATTGGACTAATCCTGTCTTTAGCTTGATTCGCAATACACTACAACACATGGGACGTACAACAAACATTCTCACATACGACCCCCCCCACCCTGCCACTACTAGGCCTAGTCTTAGCAGCCATGGGAAAATCCGCCCAATTTGGGCTACACCCATGGCTGCCAGCAGCCATAGAAGGCCCAACCCCAGTATCAGCACTACTTCACTCTAGCACAATAGTCGTTGCCGGAATTTTTCTACTGGCCCGGCTATTCCCAATAATACAAAACAGCCAGGCCACAACTACCCTCTGCCTATGCCTAGGAGCAATAACTACAACCTTTGCAGCACTCTGTGCCCTCACACAAAACGATATCAAAAAGATCATTGCCTTCTCCACCTCAAGCCAGCTCGGCCTAATAATACTAACACTAGGACTAAACCAGCCACAGTTAACATACCTACACATCACCACACACGCCTTTTTCAAGGCCATACTATTCCTATGCGCAGGTTCAGTAATTCATAATCTCGGGGACGAACAAGACATCCGAAAAATAGGAAGCACCCAAAAAACAATACCGCTAACCACAACCTGTATAACTATCGGCAACCTAGCCCTAACAGGGGCCCCCTTCCTAGCTGGATTTTA
>NW_026612370.1:17500-18763 GCF_029931775.1 Euleptes europaea | reverse complement strand
CCTCCAAAGTACCAAACTAAAAACAAAACTAATATAAAATACCCAAACACATAATACAAAACAGAGTAATCCAACCACACCTCAGGATATTGGTCTGCTGAAAGTGCCACAGAATAAGCAAAGACTACCAATATCCCACCTAAATAAATTAAAAATAACACCAATGCAATAAAGGACCCACCAAAAATAACTAACACCACACTACCACCCAACGCAGACACTACAAGTCCCATCGCCCCAAAAACAGGAGAAGGATTTGACGCTACACCAATAAACCCCAACACCATACACAACACAGTAAAAAAAACAAAGTACGACATAATTTTCATTTGGCCATGCCAAAACCTGTGATACGAAAAACCACCGTTGTTATTCAACTATAAAAACCAATAATGACCCCAATCCGAAAAACACACCCAATAATCAAAATAATAAACAACTCATTTATTGACCTCCCCACACCATCAAACATCTCCGCTTGATGAAACTTTGGGTCCTTGTTAGGGCTGTGCCTACTAATCCAAATCTCCACCGGCCTATTCTTGGCCATGCACTACACCGCAGACACCTCCACAGCATTCTCATCAATCGCCCACATCTGTCGTGACGTACAACACGGCTGACTAATCCGAAACATCCACGCCAACGGCGCCTCCATATTTTTTATCTGCCTTTATATACACATCGGGCGAGGCCTATACTACGGCTCATACTTATACAAAGAGACCTGAAACATCGGCGTGGCCCTACTATTCCTAGTAATAGCAACCGCGTTCGTGGGCTATGTCCTGCCATGGGGACAGATATCATTCTGAGGGGCTACCGTAATCACAAACCTACTATCAGCAGTTCCATATATAGGAAACACCCTAGTAGAGTGAATTTGAGGCGGGTTCGCCGTAGATAACGCAACACTAACACGATTTTTCACTTTCCACTTCCTACTGCCATTCATCATCTCAGCCACTGCAATCCTACACATACTATTCCTACACGAAACGGGATCAAACAACCCAACAGGGGTAAACTCAAACTCAGATAAAATTCCGTTCCACCCATACTTTTCAACTAAAGACCTGCTAGGGGCAGCCCTTATAATAATAACACTACTGTACCTATCCCTTTTCTCCCCACAACTGCTTGGGGACCCAGAAAACTTTACCCCAGCAAACCCCCTAATAACCCCACCACACATCAAACCAGAATGGTACTTCCTATTCGCCTACGCCATCCTACGTTCCATCCCAAACAAACTTGGAGGAG
>NW_026612370.1:0-12500 GCF_029931775.1 Euleptes europaea | reverse complement strand
AAAGAGCCCATTTATCAAAACCAGCGGCCTAAGACCAGGGCCACGCTTTAGGGTGGCAGAGCCAGGTAATTATGCAAAAGGCCTAAGCCCTTACAACAGAAGCTCAAATCTTCTCCCTAATAATTAAAACCACAATAACCCTAGTAGTTAACCCACTAACACTCATCATCCCAATCCTACTAGCAGTTGCCTTCCTAACCCTATTAGAACGAAAAACCCTAGGCTACATACAACTACGCAAGGGCCCAAACATTGTAGGGCCCTACGGCCTACTACAACCAATTGCAGACGGACTAAAACTTTTCACCAAAGAACCCATCCGACCAACGGCATCAACACCAACACTATTTTTAGCCATACCAATACTAGCACTACTACTGTCACTAACAATTTGAGCCCCCATTCCAATACCAAACCCCATCATGGACGCTAATTTAGGCCTATTAATACTACTGGCTATCTCAAGCCTTGCTGTATACTCAATTCTATGATCTGGGTGAGCAACAAACTCAAAATACGCCCTCGTTGGCGCCCTACGGGCAGTCGCACAAACTATCTCTTATGAGGTAACAATAGGAATCATTGTACTATCAACCATAATATTCACGGGGGGATTTTCAATACAAACCCTGCTAACAACACAAAAAAACACGTGATTAGCAACATGTGTATGACCACTAATAATAATATGATACATCTCAACAATTGCAGAAACAAACCGGGCCCCATTCGACCTAACCGAAGGCGAGTCAGAGCTTGTCTCAGGATTTAATGTTGAATACGCAGCCGGCCCATTCGCACTATTCTTCCTAGCAGAATACGCAAACATCTTAATAATAAACACCCTCTCATGTATCCTATTCCTAGGCCCAAACTGCCCCAACACCCCAGAACTATTTTCAATAAATATTATGATTAAAACCTGCATGTTAACACTGGGCTTCCTGTGAATCCGCGCATCATATCCACGATTTCGATATGACCAACTAATGCACCTACTTTGAAAAAACTTCCTACCACTAACCCTAGCCCTTTGCGTCTGATACATTGCCACACCCATTTCAATATCAGGCACCCCCCCACTAACATAACCCAAACTTTGGCAGTGTGCCCGAAACATTAAGGACTACTTTGATAGAGTATGATATGGAGACTCGCCCCTCCCACTTCCTTAGAAAGACAGGCTACGAACCTGCACTACGAAGCCCAAAACTTCGTGTACTTCCAATTATACTACCTACTAGTAAAGTCAGCTAATAAAGCTTTCGGGCCCATACCCCGACAATGTTGGTACACAACCCTTCCTATACTAATAAGCCCAATAACACAAACAATCCTAATCTCAAGCCTAGCGACAGGCACCATCATCACCACATCAAGCCACCACTGACTACTTGCATGACTTGGACTAGAAATCAATACACTAGCCATACTACCACACATTACTAAACAACACCACCCACGAGCAACAGAAGCCGCCACAAAATATTTCCTAACACAAGCTGCAGCCGCTGCCCTAATCCTCCTGGCCAGCCTGATCAACACCTGACAGACCGGACAATGAACAATTATACAGCCAACGCACAACTCAACTGCACTAATTTTAACAGTAGCCATCGCAATAAAACTAGGCTTGGCACCAACACACTTCTGATACCCAGAGGTCCTGCAGGGGTCTACAATAATAACCGCCCTAATCATATCAACATGACAAAAACTTGCCCCCCTAGCCCTACTTTATATAATACACAACCACCTATCACTAAACCTGGTCCTAGTGCTGGGACTCCTATCCACAATAATTGGGGGGTGGTCAGGCCTAAATCAGACACAACTCCGAAAAATCATGGCCTTCTCCTCAATCGCCCATATGGGATGATTAACAATTGCCCTAACTATGGGCCACAGCCTTACAACACTAACCATAATTATCTATTTAGCCGCAACCACAGCAATATTTACCTCTATATTAACAGCATCAACAAAAAACATCACAGACCTTACTACCACCTGGTCTAACTCCTCTACACTTTTAACCATAATAATACTAACACTAATATCACTAGGGGGCCTTCCCCCCCTAACAGGGTTCATGCCAAAACTGCTAATTATCAAAGAACTAACACTACACCAGCTAACCCCACTAGCCACAACATTAGCCCTAATAAGCCTACCAAGCCTATTCTTTTATACCCGCCTAGCCTATTTCACTACACTAACAAACCCGCCCACCACAACCACAACAAAAAACACATGACGATTCAAAAACAACCACACACACCTAATAACCACGGCAACTACTACAACAGCCCTCCTTCTACCAATCACACCACTACTATACAACATATAAACCCCGCCCCACCCCCAGGGACTTAGGTTAACTATTTAAACCAGGGGCCTTCAAAGCCCCAAACAAGAAACACATCTTATTCCCTGAAGGCCTGTAAAACACTAATATACATCTCCTGAATGCAACTCAGACACTTTAATTAAGCTAAGACCTCCCTAGACCGACGGGCTTTGATCCCATAAAACTTTAGTTAACAACTAAACACCCTATCCAGCGGGCTTCAATCTACCTTCTCCCGTTATAGAAAAACGGGAGAAGCCCCGGCACCTTTTTGGGTGCGTCTCCAAACTTGCATTTTGTTGCGTTCTACGCTACGGAGCTTGGTACGAAAAGGACTCAAACCTCTGTCTGTGAGACTACAGCTCACCGCCTTGCCCTCGGCCATCCTACCTGTGACCATCAATCGTTGATTTTTTTCGACAAACCACAAAGACATCGGCACCCTGTATCTACTTTTTGGCGCCTGGGCCGGAATAGCCGGCACTGGCCTAAGCTTGCTAATTCGAGCTGAGCTTAGCCAGCCTGGAACCCTTCTTGGGGACGACCAAATCTATAATGTGGTTGTAACCGCCCATGCTTTTGTAATAATCTTCTTCATGGTAATACCCGTAATGATCGGGGGCTTCGGAAACTGGCTGGTTCCACTAATAATTGGGGCCCCAGACATGGCTTTTCCACGAATAAACAACATAAGCTTTTGACTCCTGCCCCCCTCACTACTCCTTTTACTGGCCTCTTCCGGAGTTGAAGCCGGGGCAGGAACTGGCTGAACCGTCTACCCACCACTAGCTGCCAACCTGGCCCATGCAGGAGCATCCGTAGACCTGACAATTTTTTCCCTGCACCTAGCAGGGGTTTCTTCCATCCTGGGGGCTATTAACTTTATTACCACCTGCATTAATATAAAAGCCCCAGCAATAACTCAATACAACACCCCCCTCTTCGTATGATCTGTACTTATCACCGCAGTACTTCTTCTACTGTCTCTGCCAGTACTAGCTGCCGGCATCACAATACTATTAACAGACCGAAACCTAAACACCACCTTCTTTGACCCGGCAGGCGGAGGAGACCCCGTGCTATACCAACACCTGTTCTGATTTTTTGGGCACCCAGAAGTTTACATCTTAATTTTACCCGGATTTGGTATGATCTCCCACATCGTAGCATACTACGCTGGTAAAAAAGAGCCCTTTGGCTACATGGGCATGGTGTGGGCCATGGTCTCTATCGGATTCCTTGGTTTTATCGTCTGAGCCCACCATATATTCACAGTTGGCATGGATGTAGACACCCGCGCATACTTTACCTCTGCCACAATAATTATTGCAATCCCAACTGGGGTAAAAGTATTCAGCTGGTTAGCAACCCTTCATGGCGGACTAATCAAATGAGACGCAGCCTTGCTGTGGGCTCTTGGCTTTATCTTCCTGTTTACCGTGGGCGGACTAACCGGGATCGTCTTAGCAAACTCATCCCTGGATATTGTATTACATGACACATACTACGTAGTCGCACACTTCCACTACGTCTTATCTATAGGAGCAGTATTTGCAATTATAGGCGGATTCGTACACTGATTTCCACTATTTACTGGCTTCTCATTACATAGCACTTTAACAAAAGCCCAATTCGGGGTTATATTTATTGGCGTAAACATAACATTCTTCCCCCAACACTTTTTAGGTCTTGCTGGAATGCCACGACGGTACTCAGACTACCCAGACGCCTACACACTATGGAACACTGTCTCATCAATTGGATCACTAACATCACTTGTTGCCGTCATCATAATAATATATATTATCTGAGAGGCATTTTCTGCCAAACGGACCCCAAATAACACAGAACTAACACACGTCAACCTAGAGTGACTCCACGGCTGCCCGCCCCCATACCACACGTATGAAGAACCAGCCTTTGTCCAATCTTAACCTGCCAAGAGACGAGGGACTCGAACCCCCACCTTTTAGTTTCAAGCTAAACGTACGCCCACTGCGTACCCCTCTCTTATCAAACACGAGCCTCTAGTAAATTATTACATAGCACTGTCAGGGCTAAATTACAGTCTAACCCCTGTGAGACTCAATGGCACAACCTGCCCAACTAGGATTCCAAGACGCAGCATCCCCCATCATAGAAGAGCTCCTCCACTTCCACGACCACGCACTTATAATCGTATTCCTTATCAGCGCCTTCGTCCTATATATTATCTCTCTTATAATAACAACCACACTAACGCACACTAACACAATAGATGCCCAAGCAGTTGAAATAATCTGAACAGTCCTGCCGTCTATCATTCTAATCATAATTGCACTGCCGTCCTTACGAATCCTGTACCTAATAGATGAGATTAACAACCCACACCTAACAATTAAGGCCCTTGGACACCAATGATATTGAAGCTACGAATACACAGACTATGAAAACCTAACATTTGACTCCTATATGACCCCAACAACAGACCTGTGATCAGGGGCCATTCGACTACTAGAGACAGACCACCGAATAGTTGTACCCGTAGAGTCCCCGATCCGCATGTTAATTTCAGCCGAAGACGTCCTTCACTCTTGAGCCGTCCCCTCACTAGGCATTAAAACCGATGCAATCCCTGGGCGACTAAACCAGACAACATTTACTACAGCTTCCCCAGGCCTATTTTACGGCCAGTGCTCAGAAATCTGCGGGTCAAACCACAGCTTTATGCCCATTGTAGTAGAAGCCACCACCCTAGACAACTTCGAATTATGGTCTAACATGATACTTCAATCTTTAAGAAGCTTTACATAATAGCATTGGCCTTTTAAGCCAAAGATTGGAACAATAACCACTTAAAGACGTGCCCCAACTAAACCCCGCTCCGTGACTTATAATTATGTTAACCGTATGGTTTATCACCCTCCTTATAATAAAACCAAAGCTGTTAAAACACCAGATAGCCAACCAACCAACTACAAAACCCCTAAGCACCCAGCCCCCATGCTGATCCTGATTATGATGTTAAACCTATTCGACCAATTCGCAACCCCACAGATAATAGGAGTCCCATTAATCCTGCTTGCCCTACTGGCCCCAACAACACTATTTCACTCACAAACACATCTAATACCAAGCCGCACATGGGCACTAAAACTATGACTAATAAAAACCGCCACAAAACAACTAATATCCCCAATCAGTAAGACAGGACACCCCTGAGCACTGCTTCTATTAACAATTTTGTTATACCTATTAACAATCAACCTGCTAGGGCTATTACCATACACATTTACCCCCACCACACAACTATCCATAAACATAAGCCTGGCCCTACCAATATGACTATTTACAGTACTTGTTGGGCTTTGAAACCAGCCCACCGCCTCCATCGGACACCTACTACCCATGGGCACACCCACCCCGCTAGTTCCAATTTTAGTAATTATCGAAACAGCTAGCCTATTAATTCGACCCCTAGCCCTGGGGGTGCGTCTTACTGCAAACCTAACTGCAGGACACCTGTTAATCCAACTTATCTCAACAGCCACACTTGTATTAATGCCATTAATACCATCAGTATCAGTGCTAACCTCAGTCACCCTCCTATTGTTAACCGCCCTAGAAGTCGCTGTTGCAATGATCCAAGCATATGTATTCGTACTATTATTAAGTCTCTACCTACAAGAAAACGTTTAATGACCCACCAAGCCCACAGCTTCCACATAGTAGACCAAAGCCCATGGCCCCTAACAGGGGCCATTGCAGCCTTATTAATAACCTCTGGGCTCGCAATATGGTTCCACTTTGGCTCAAATACATTAATAACCATCGGCCTTACCACTATACTATTAACAATACTGCAATGATGACGAGATGTTGTTCGGGAAGGAACCTACCAAGGCCACCACACCCACCAAGTTCAACAGGGACTTCGTTATGGCATAATTTTATTCATTGCCTCAGAGGTTTTCTTTTTCATCGGGTTCTTTTGAGCATTCTATCACTCAAGCCTTGCACCTACACCAGAGCTTGGAGGTTGTTGACCCCCAAGCGGAATTACTCCCCTAAACCCGTTTGAAGTTCCCCTACTTAATACCGCAGTACTACTGGCATCAGGTGTTACAGTAACCTGAGCCCACCATTCAATCATAGGAGGAGAACGAAAAGAGGCCATACAGGCCCTAGTGCTTACAATCATACTGGGGGCCTACTTTACACTACTACAGGCTATAGAATATCTGGAGGCCTCTTTCACAGTAGCAGACGGAGCCTATGGCACCACCTTTTTTGTGGCCACTGGCTTCCACGGACTACATGTAATCATTGGGACTAGCTTCCTAGTAGTCTGCCTGCTACGCCAAATAAAATTCCACTTCACCACTGACCACCACTTTGGATTCGAAGCGGCCGCATGATACTGACACTTTGTAGACGTTGTTTGACTCTTCCTTTACATCTCAATCTATTGATGAGGTTCATAACTTCCTTAGTATTTAAAAGTACAGGTGACTTCCACTCACAAAGCCTTAGCTCATAATTAACCCTAAGAGGAAGTAATAAACATTATAATAGTAACTCTAATATCCACCGCACTAACCGCCGCCCTAATCATCATTAGCTTTTGACTACCACAAGCCACCCCTGACACAGAAAAATTGTCCCCATACGAATGCGGCTTTGACCCAGTCGGTTCAGCACGACTACCTTTCTCATTGCGATTTTTTCTAGTCGCTATCTTATTCCTACTTTTTGACCTAGAAATCGCCCTACTCCTACCAACCCCGTGAGCTATTAACTTACCCTCCCCCAATTCAACCCTTATATGAACTACAACAATTATCACCCTACTAGCCCTGGGCCTAGTCTATGAGTGATCCCAAGGAGGACTAGAATGAGCAGAATATAGAGGCTAATCTAAAGCAAGATCACTAATTTCGACTTAGTACATCCCAAAATAATGGGGCCACTAACTATGCTACCTCAACACCTACTGATACTAGCCATCTTTACCCTAAGCCTTATAGGACTAGCACTCCACCGTAAACATCTTGTATCTGCCCTTCTATGCATCGAGGGCCTGCTTTTAAGCCTATTTATTGGACTTAGTGCTATCTCCTTAACCCAACACCTGTCAACCACTGCCACCCTTCCAATTACCCTCTTGACCATGTCCGCATGTGAGGCAGGAGCAGGACTGGCCCTATTAGCTGCATCCTCCCGCACTCACGCAACAGACCACCTAAAAACCATAAGCCTATTAAAATGCTAAAACTAACCATAGCAACAGTAATACTAGTCCCAACCGCCCTTTTAGCCCCAACTAAATACACCTTCCACATTTATACGGCCCTATCTATAACAACAACACTCCTATTAATAGGACAATTAAACGCCCCCACACTAACAAAAATCTGACATGTCAACACATGGATAACACTCGACCAATTCTCAACCCCCCTGACTATTCTTTCATCCTGATTGCTCCCACTTATAGTAGTAGCAAGCCAAAGCCACATGGCCAAAGAGCCTCAGTCCCGACAACGCCTGTTCTTATCAACCTGTGCTCTGCTACAAACCACCCTAATTCTAACATTCGCCTCAAACAACTTAATACTATTCTACCTGTTATTTGAAGCAACACTAATCCCAACACTAATCCTTATCACGCGTTGGGGCAGCCAAACAGAGCGACTCGCCGCAGGCACTTATTTCCTGTTCTATACACTATCCGGCTCACTCCCACTATTAGTAATAATTTTATATTCATACACCCACAACTACCACACAACACCACTAATAATGTCAATAAAGCACCCAGAAATACTAATAACATGAACCAACTCACTAGTATGACTATCATGTCTTCTAGCATTTATAGTAAAAATACCCCTATACTCCATGCACTTATGACTACCAAAAGCACACGTTGAGGCCCCAATCGCTGGATCAATAATCCTGGCCGCCGTACTTCTTAAACTGGGAGGATACGGCATCATCCGAATCACCCCAATCCTAAACCCAACAACACAAACTATGTGCTACCCCCTCATTATTCTAGCCCTCTGGGGAATAATTATAACCAGCCTCATTTGCCTACGTCAAACAGACTTAAAATCCATCATTGCCTACTCCTCAGTAAGCCACATAGGCCTTGTAACTGCAGGAGCCCTAATTCAGACCCCATGAAGTATCTCAGGAACAATAATTCTAATGGTCGCCCACGGATTAGCCTCTTCTATACTATTTTGCCTAGCCAACACAAACTATGAACGAACCCACACTCGAACTTTATTAATAACACGGGGCCTTCAACTCACCCTCCCACTTATAGCCACATGATGACTTATGGCAAACTTAGCCAACATGGCCCTACCCCCTACAATCAACCTGATGGGGGAATTAATAATCATTACTTCTGCTATAAACTGAGCCACCATAACAATCATCTTAACAGGCCTAACGACGCTATTAACCGCCCTATACTCCCTATATGTCTTCATTATAACGCAACGAAACAAAACACCAACAAATACCTCCCACCCACCCTCAAACACCCGAGAACACCTATTAATAGCCCTTCACCTCATCCCTATGGCACTATTAATTATAAACCCAAAACTAATCCTGTAGCACCCAGAAGTAGGCATAGTTTGATCAAAACACTAAGCTGTGGACTTAACAACAGGGGCACCCCGCCCCTTGCATACCGAGAGGGACGACACAAATTGGAACTGCTAATTCAAATTACCGAAGTTAAATTCTCCGGACCACTCCACATTATAACCCAAGACTTTCAAAGGATATTAGACCTTCCTTTAATCTTAGGCATTAACACTACTTGGTGCAACTCCAAGTGAAAGTACATGACCTCCATACTATTCTACTCAACCATAATTTCAACCCTGCTAGTCCTTATTGCCCCTATTATTACCTCTATGTTTATTACACAAGCCTCGGGCTACTTCACACAAACTACTAAACTTGCCTGCCTGACAAGCCTAATTCCAACCAATATTTTTATCAACTACGGAATACAAACAACTATAACCAACGCTACCTGACTACAAACGTCCTTCAACATTAATATCAGCTTCCTATTTGATATTTACTCTACCACGTTTATAACAACAGCCCTATTTATCACCTGGGCCATCCTGGAGTTCTCAGATTGATATATAAAACTAGACCCGAACAAAAACAAATTTATAAAATACTTAATACTATTCCTCCTAGCCATAATAACCATAACAACAGCAAACAGCCTATTACAACTATTTGTTGGCTGGGAAGGGGTAGGCATCATATCCTTCTTACTAATCGGGTGGTGGCACGGGCGCACCAATGCAAACACATCCGCCCTACAAGCTGTTATATACAACCGAATCGGAGACATTGGACTAATCCTGTCTTTAGCTTGATTCGCAATACACTACAACACATGGGACGTACAACAAACATTCTCACATACGACCCCCCCCACCCTGCCACTACTAGGCCTAGTCTTAGCAGCCATGGGAAAATCCGCCCAATTTGGGCTACACCCATGGCTGCCAGCAGCCATAGAAGGCCCAACCCCAGTATCAGCACTACTTCACTCTAGCACAATAGTCGTTGCCGGAATTTTTCTACTGGCCCGGCTATTCCCAATAATACAAAACAGCCAGGCCACAACTACCCTCTGCCTATGCCTAGGAGCAATAACTACAACCTTTGCAGCACTCTGTGCCCTCACACAAAACGATATCAAAAAGATCATTGCCTTCTCCACCTCAAGCCAGCTCGGCCTAATAATACTAACACTAGGACTAAACCAGCCACAGTTAACATACCTACACATCACCACACACGCCTTTTTCAAGGCCATACTATTCCTATGCGCAGGTTCAGTAATTCATAATCTCGGGGACGAACAAGACATCCGAAAAATAGGAAGCACCCAAAAAACAATACCGCTAACCACAACCTGTATAACTATCGGCAACCTAGCCCTAACAGGGGCCCCCTTCCTAGCTGGATTTTACACTAAAGACGTAATCATTGAAACAATAAACACATCACACTTAAACGCCTGAGCCCTATCAACCACTATTATTGCTACCGCCCTTACAGCCGCCTACAGCCTACGCCTAACCTTTTATGTCCAAACAAATAAGCCTCGATACAACACAACTACAACCCCAGCAGAAACAAACCCAAGCCAGACTCGACCCCTAGTACGACTCGCCATAGGAAGTATTATATCTGGCCTATTTGTGGCCACAACAATACTACCAACCCCACCCCAAACAATAACAATGGGCCCAATTACAAAACTAGCCGCCACAATTATCACGCTAGTAGGCCTGCTATGTGCTATAGATATCACCATACAAACATCCAACCTATTAAAACCAAAACAAAGTACACCAAGTACATCCTCAACACAACTGGGGTTCTTTAACACCCTTGCACACCGAGCCCAACCAAAATACAACATACAATTCGGACAAAACACCGCTATGCACTTAAATGACCTTATCTGATATGAGGCCATCGCCCCAAAAACAGCCATATTAATTAACACCGCCCTAGCTAAAAAACTGTCCAAATCACACACCGGACACATCAAAACATACCTAGTCATACTTATTGCCACTCTAGCCGCCGCAATTACCACATACTACTAAACCGCACGTAGCCCCCCAAAACTCGACCCTCGAGTTAACTCAAGGACAACAAACAGGGCCACCATTAAACTCCCCCCACACAACAATAATAACGGCCCGCCCAAAGAATATATCAATGCAACACCACTAAAATCAGTCCGAGTACCCTCAAAACCAAAATCGTCCCCACCAGACGCCCCACACCCATCAATAGACAACCCTCCAAAGTACCAAACTAAAAACAAAACTAATATAAAATACCCAAACACATAATACAAAACAGAGTAATCCAACCACACCTCAGGATATTGGTCTGCTGAAAGTGCCACAGAATAAGCAAAGACTACCAATATCCCACCTAAATAAATTAAAAATAACACCAATGCAATAAAGGACCCACCAAAAATAACTAACACCACACTACCACCCAACGCAGACACTACAAGTCCCATCGCCCCAAAAACAGGAGAAGGATTTGACGCTACACCAATAAACCCCAACACCATACACAACACAGTAAAAAAAACAAAGTACGACATAATTTTCATTTGGCCATGCCAAAACCTGTGATACGAAAAACCACCGTTGTTATTCAACTATAAAAACCAATAATGACCCCAATCCGAAAAACACACCCAATAATCAAAATAATAAACAACTCATTTATTGACCTCCCCACACCATCAAACATCTCCGCTTGATGAAACTTTGGGTCCTTGTTAGGGCTGTGCCTACTAATCCAAATCTCCACCGGCCTATTCTTGGCCATGCACTACACCGCAGACACCTCCACAGCATTCTCATCAATCGCCCACATCTGTCGTGACGTACAACACGGCTGACTAATCCGAAACATCCACGCCAACGGCGCCTCCATATTTTTTATCTGCCTTTATATACACATCGGGCGAGGCCTATACTACGGCTCATACTTATACAAAGAGACCTGAAACATCGGCGTGGCCCTACTATTCCTAGTAATAGCAACCGCGTTCGTGGGCTATGTCCTGCCATGGGGACAGATATCATTCTGAGGGGCTACCGTAATCACAAACCTACTATCAGCAGTTCCATATATAGGAAACACCCTAGTAGAGTGAATTTGAGGCGGGTTCGCCGTAGATAACGCAACACTAACACGATTTTTCACTTTCCACTTCCTACTGCCATTCATCATCTCAGCCACTGCAATCCTACACATACTATTCCTACACGAAACGGGATCAAACAACCCAACAGGGGTAAACTCAAACTCAGATAAAATTCCGTTCCACCCATACTTTTCAACTAAAGACCTGCTAGGGGCAGCCCTTATAATAATAACACTACTGTACCTATCCCTTTTCTCCCCACAACTGCTTGGGGACCCAGAAAACTTTACCCCAGCAAACCCCCTAATAACCCCACCACACATCAAACCAGAATGGTACTTCCTATTCGCCTACGCCATCCTACGTTCCATCCCAAACAAACTTGGAGGAGTACTTGCCCTAATAATATCCATTATAATCCTACTGCTAATC
>NW_026612369.1:10000-19024 GCF_029931775.1 Euleptes europaea | reverse complement strand
AGGTTAAGATTAGGGTTAGGGTTAGGGTTTTGTTGTTAGGGTTAGGGTTAGGGTTAGGGTTAGGTTGAGGGTGAGGGTTAGGGTGTGGGTGAGGGTGAGGGTGAGGGTGAGGGTGAGGGTGAGGGTGAGGGTTAGGGTTAGGGTTAGGGTTAGGGTTAGGGTTAGGGTTAGGGTTAGGGTTAGGGTTAGGGTTAGGGTAAGGGTAAGGGTTAGGGTTAGGTTAGAATTAGGGTTAGAGTTAGGGTTAGAGTAAGGGTAAGGGTTAGGGTTAGGGTTCGGGATAGGGATAGGGATAGGGATAGGGATAGGGATAGAGATAGGGATAGGGATAGGTATAGGGGTAGGGGTAGGGGTAGGGATAGGGATAGGGATAGGGATAGGGATAGGGATAAGGTTAGGATTAGGGTTAGGGTTAGGGTTAGGGTTAGGGTTTGGGTTAGGGTTCGGGTTCAGTTTAGGGTTAGGGTTAGGGTTAGGGTTAGGGTTAGGGTTAGGGTTAGGGTTATGGTTGGGATAGGGATAGGGATAGGGATAGGGATAAGGATAGGGATAGGGTGTGAGCTCTTGACCCAAAAAACCAGAAATCACCACAGAGACATTTAGAATCCAAGCAGATGGCTTTTACTGGTCAAATAGGCGATACAGAAGATAAAATGACAGCTATGAGTGTCTTGCTAGCTAGTTGGCAATATAAGGCTTGAAAACAGCGGGAGATTACAAAGCATCACCAAAGCCTAAACAGAGCACACTTTCCCAGGCTTTGGTATGTGGAGCTGTCCTTGAGGTCTGGACGGTTCAGCAAAGGAACAGAGGCAACAGAAACTGAGATAACAGCCTGACATCCTGCTCCCCTTAAGGCCCCCTCCCATTCTGCAAGGGGGCTGGTCTGTCTGGGTAGGCAATGTGAAAGGCGTTGACGAGTTTGGGGGCGGAGACATCCCGTGTGCGAACCCATTCTTCATAGGCAGGGGGGAAGTGTTTCCAGCGGACCAAGTATTGCAAGACTCCATGGTGTATGCGGGAATCCAGGATTTTAGAGACTTCGAAATGTTCTCCCCCCCCCACCATTATGGGCTTTTTAGGAGGCGGCTCCGGGTGCCATTGCGGGGAAGCAACATGGGGCTTTAGAAGGCTGATATGGAAAACGGGGTGCACACGCCTCAGGGTTTTGGGGAGAGACAGTTCCACCGTGACAGGATTTATGATGCGAACGATGGGAAATTGGCCAATGTACTTAGCATTGAGCTTATGGCACGGACGGGTGGAACGCAGGTTCTTGGTGGAAAGGTATACCAGG
This sequence comes from Euleptes europaea, assembly GCF_029931775.1. Lineage (NCBI taxonomy): Eukaryota > Metazoa > Chordata > Lepidosauria > Squamata > Sphaerodactylidae > Euleptes > Euleptes europaea. Next base: position 17,727 of record NW_026612369.1, on the reverse strand, counting down.
TTACCCACTTGCGGGTCCCCCCCGGGGGAACGATGCTTGTTGGCCTGCGCCTTGTATTTGCGCTTGGCTCGGTCAAGGTTGCTAACCAGCCAGGGCCATGTGGTACGGAGGGTGTGTGCCCAAGAGGCAATGTCGGCATCCCCCTCCCCCTCCAAACCTTCTATCGGGGTGATAGGACCGAAGTCCTGTCCATACACCGCATAAAACGGGCTGAAGCCTGTGGACTGATGTACAGCATTATTGTAAGCATATTCTGCAAAAGGAAACAGTTCTAACCAGTCATCTTGGTGGTAGTTGACATAACAGCGCAAATAACATTCAAGTACAGCATTGACACGTTCGGTTTGACCATCCGTTTGGGGATGGTATGCACTAGACAACCCCTGTTCCACCCCCACCAATTTGAGAAAAGCTTTCCAAAACTTAGCAACGAAACTACTTCCGCGGTCGCAGATTATTTTGCGCGGAAACGAATGTAGTCTAAAGACATGTGACACGAAGAGGCGGGCCAACTTCTGAGCGGAGGGGATCCCCGCACATGGAACCAAATGTATTTGCTTAGAAAATAAGTCAGTGATAACCCATAATACAGTTTTCCCCCCGCTGAGAGGGAGATCCGTCATAAAATCCATAGCAATCACTTCCCAGGGTCTGTTGGGTATTTCAAGTGGTTGCAGTAGGCCTGGGGGCTTGCCTTGAGAACGTTTCACTGTGGCGCAAACAGGACAGCTGGGAATAAAAGAGTCAATGTCAGAACGCATTCCCCCCCACCAGAATTGTCTGCGCAACAGGTGAAGGGTTTTCAGGAACCCAAAGTGTCCAGCTGTCTTTACTCCATGAGCCAAGTGTAAAACGTCTTTTCGGAGCGCTTGCTTTGGGCACATACAATTTCGAGTCTTTGTACCAAGAGCCTCCTTGTTCGATTACACCAGGAGGCAGGGTTTGATCTGAGCGTTCCATAAGGCATTGTTCCCGAAGGGACTTTAAGAAGGATTCGGAGATGGGGGCCCCCCCCCTTGGTCATAGTGGCATCAGGAGCAGTCATGGGGGTTGACGAGGGGGAAGCGCTTACTTGCGGTGGTGTGCAGACTGCAGGCGGCAGGGCGGCCAGTAGAGCTGGAGGAGCGGGAGCGCCGGCCATCATGAGTTTCGGTTGCGGAGGCGGCTGGGCAGCCGGTAGGGCTGGAGGAGCTTGCGCTCCGGTTATTGCGTGCTTCCGTTGCGGCAGCGCCTGGGATCGAGTTTGTACAGCTAGTACAGGCAGGGCTTCTCTTTGTGCGGGTGTAAATAAAGAGTTTGTTGGCCGATCGAGTTTCGCCGGGTATTGAGGTAACCGGGAGAGAGCATCTGCGAGAACGTTTTGTTTCCCAGGGACATGCTTCAGGGCGAAACGAAACTGAGCAAAGAATTCTGCCCAACGCTGCTGTTTTGCGGACAATTTATGGGACCCCGTGAGGGCAGCTAGATTTTTGTGATCGGTCCAAACTTCAAAGGGGACTTTAGACCCCTCCAGGAATTGTCGCCATAGAGTAAGTGCATGGTGAACGGCCGATGCCTCTTTCTCCCAAATGGGCCAGTTCAATTGGGAGTGCGCAAACTTCTTCGAGAAGTAAGCGCAAGTGTGAAGGAGACCATCCGGTCCTTTTTGAAGAAGAGCCCCTCCCATAGCCACGTCGGAGGCATCGACTTGCACAATGAACATTCGATTCGGGTCTGGGTGCCGTAGCACGGGTTCCGAAGTGAAGAGGCGTTTGAGGGCTACAAAAGCGGTTTGGCATTGACTTCCGGTGCTGAGCTGGGCTGAGTGCTGCGTCTTCCCAGGGGCTCCTGGGGAGTATCCAAGTTTGCGTGTGATTTGGGGTGTTTTATTGCACCCCAACCCAGCCCTTGCAAGTGGGCTGAGAGGCAGGAATTCCCTGCAGCCATATATGCGGTTTGACCTCCTGAATACTCTGAGGTAGCTTTAATAAGCCCCCCGGAGTTTCAGACGTTTGGTCCCGTGGGCACGAAGGGATTGAAATCGCCAGCGCGCAACTTCGGCTTTAGACTCTACCCTCCAGCACCCTATAAACATCATAAGGACTACATTAAGATTAAAGCCTCACCTCCGGGCGCCCAAGTGAGTAGATAAGAATCCTTCGTCTTTCACTGGCGTCATCGAATAACAGGGGGTTGAAGAAAATATTCCTGGTAACCGTTTTTCTCCCTTAATTGAACTGGATGATTTTGTTGTATGAGATCCATCAGATAAAGCAGCAGGAGCCTTATCAAACTGATCAACTTAAATTAAAACAACGAGCTTGAATGATTGATGTAAGATCTGCCAATCCGACGCGTTCTTAAAGGAAGGGGAGGGAGGAACTTTTGAGAAGTTACATGAGGAAGAAAAGGTCCTCCAGCCACGTGTACAACAAAGAGGATCCTTTGACCGGAAGACTCTGTGCTTTACCCCTCCACTGCTCTACAAATCAACAGGAAGAAGGTCGTAAGACCGGAAATTCGTCTTACTCGTGTTACACCAAAACCACTCCTGAAGGTAATAACCATAGAGAAGAGACGATAGAAGGTCTACGATTAGGTAATCCTGGAATACTTCCTGGCTCAGCCGATCTAGAGCGTCTGGTAAAACTCGTTGGTATTTTTAACTTTAAAAAGTTTTTTTAAGTTTAAATACTTATTTTTTCAACCCGAAAAAGATATTAAGTTGGACAATAAAGTATTCTCTATTAACTACATGCTGGACTCCTGCTAGATGACCATCAAATTTTTAATAAAGTTACATACTCTGGAGCCTCTCCCTGATCTGGCTAAATACATAGCCCTGCTCTTATGAAATCAAAGGGAACTCTACTGAATTCAATCATGGAAAAAAAAGTACAGGACATGTTTGCTAAATATTCTGAGGTGACAATTAAACAATTAAAACAGATTTCTACACAGATGGCTCAATTGATTTCAGTGATGATGACTCTTGACCAATCATCACTGGTATGTAATCAGAAGTTGAATCTGGTTACAGAAGACATAAAAGTCTTGAAAATTCAAATGATGACTACAAATATGGACATACAAGCAATGGATTCTTCTGCCCAAAAAGTCACGGAAGAATATCAGGATATAAAGAAGAAGACAGAAGTTCAAGAAAGTAACCAGCCGGCGACAAAGAGACCAGACATACAAGAAATGGACTTTTCATTTAAAAAAGACATGGAAGGACGTGTGGATACAAGGAAGAAGAGAGCAGATCAAGGAACACAGATTGAAGCCACGATGGGGATTAAGCCCAGAAAGAATTATTTTTGGATATGCACCTTGCCTGAGGAAATGAGAGAAAACAAAGAAATCTTGTTCCATACCTGACTGACTTATTTCAGTTACAGAAGGAAGTATTAGACCATGGTTAAAGGATTGACTTAAATATGATTGCTGGATTGGAAGGCTTTGACAGTGTGGACGGGTGGCATGGCTATTTTAAATTTATGTTAAATGGAAAGGGACAAAGGTTTCAGAATAAAGGGATTAAATCATTTTAACTCTAGAACTGGTGGAGTTGGAGAAACTGGGGAAAAGGGGAGTATTGAAGGAATCATTGTGATAATGTACAAGATCTGGGAATAATGGAAGGCTACTTTTTATTTTGATCCAGAATGTAAAACTTTATAAAACATGAAACTTTAGAATGAAATTAATGCTAGGATCAGTATATGTTAACGAAGGCTAATAATACTTTATTAAGAGGTAGATGGAGGTGATGGGGAAGTTGTCATATTTTTTATGTTTAATGGTAATTAAGACAACAATCAATATAATTGCGATTGTGATATTATTTTTACGCTGTTGTCAGAATTATGGAGAATTTATAGCTTTAAAAAATCAATAAAAATTTATAAAAAAAACAAAAAACAAAAAAAAAGCGGTTTGGCATTTATCAGTCCACAGTATTTTAGCGGAGGGTAAAGTAGCCGAGTTTTCTTTACCCTTGGTTTTCAGCAGGTCGGTAATGGGTAGCGCCACTTGGGCGAAGTTAGGGATGAACCCGCGATAGAAATTAGCAAAACCTAGAAACTGTTGCACTTGTTTGCGGTTGGTAGGAGGGGTCCAATCAAGAACGGATTGGACCTTGGTAGGGTCCATGCTAAGACCATGGTGGGAGATTATGTATCCTAAGAACGTTATTTTGCTCTGATGAAATTCGCATTTAGCCAACTTTGCAAAGAGTTGGTGATTGCGCAGGCGCTGCAGAACTTCTCGGACCAGAACTACATGCTCATCCATGGTTTTTGAATAAATAAGAATGTCATCCAAATAAACCACCACCCCGCGATACAGCAAATCGTGGAGGATTTCGTTGATGAGTTGCATGAAGACCCCCGGGGCCCCTTTCAACCCGAAAGGCATCACGAGGAATTCAAACATTCCAAAACAGCTAGAGAAGGCAGTGAGGGGCTCGTCTCCTTCGCGGATGCGGACCCGGTAGTAGGCTTCTACTAAGTCCAACTTGGAGAATATACGACCCTCCTGCAACTGCCCCAAAATATCTGATATTAGTGGTATAGGATAGGCGTTGGCTTGAGTAACTGCATTGAGTTTTCTGAAGTCAATGCATAGGCGAAGGTCGCCCTCCTTTTTTCGGACGAAAAATGCAGGGGCTGAGTTTGGGGCATTCGATGGGCGAATGAATCCTCTGGCAAGGTTTTTGTCCAAAAAGTCTCGTAGTACAGTGCGCTCGGAAGCGCTCATAGGGTAAATTTTACTCTTGGTTAGTGTGCAGTCCTTTACCACTTCAATTGCACAGTCAGTGGCCCGGTGGGGGGGTAAGGTATCACATTCTTTAATGTTGAAGACATCAGCAAAGTCCTGGTATACATCAGGGAGGGATGGCGGTGATGGGACTTCGGAGATTAATGCCGAAGCGGGTGGAGACAGCACCGCAACTTGCTGTCGGTGCTGGTCGCATTTTGGGTTGGCAAAGGAGATCGTGTTCGTATCCCAGCCTATACTGGGACTATGACCTTTAATCCAGTTAATTCCCAGGACCACTTCAAATCGGATAGGGGCTATGGTAAAGTCTATTTGCTCCCAGTGGGAGCCAATTCCCATCGCCACCCCTATAGTGCGATGATCAACTGGGCCCCCTTTGAAATGGCTCCCATCCATTTGGGCAAAATGGACGGGGGCTGGTAAAGCCTCGGACTTGACTTTGAGTGCTGCAAATGTGGCTTCATTGATGAGAGTGCGAGCGCAACCGGAGTCAATAAGTGCCTTGACAGGCAGTTGGGGACCCCCTTTATAGTGTTGTAACACTGCGTCCACATACACCGTACTTTCTACTTCTTTCACCTTCGTCGGTTTCGTAGGTTTTACAGGAGAAACTGCGGGGGTCTGCGGGGACGTTCCATTCACCGCAGACTGTGACCGGTTATTAGACAGGTCAAGAGGCGAGTCCAGGTTTAGCACTGGGGTATCCTGGAGATGATCCCTGTCCGAAGATGGAGAATTGTCCCCCACTGGGGCACTTATAATCCGAGACCCGGAGGGGTCTGTAGAAACAGGAAGATCGGGAGAGTCTCTGAACAGAAGTGCAGAGGGTGTGAACCGACCTGGCGTTGTACTACGGGCGGTCGCAGCGCCTCCGCGTTGAGACCTTCCCCGGTTTTGTGAAAGGTCAGGAAGCGAGTCCAGGGTTAACGCTGGGGTATCCCAGGAAAGATCCCTGTCTGAAGACGAAGAATTGTCCCCCACTGGGGCACTTGTAATCCAGGACCCGGAGGGGTCTGCGGAAGTAGAAAGTGCAGAGGGTGTGGGCCAACCCGGTGCTGTACTGCGGGTGGCCGCGGTGCCTCAGCGTTGAGGTCGTCCCCGAGCTCGGGGCAATGCATTCGGTCGAGGGAGTTCCAGGCGTTGAGGACATGCTGAAACAAAGTGGTTCATCACGCCGCAAACGAGGCAAGCTCCCCTTTGGAATCGGGATTCGCGATCTCGAGGGGGCCGTGCTGATCTCTGCGGGCAGGGACCGGAGACTTCGGGGGGAGGCTTTTGGTCTCCCCTCACCTTGGGTCGCTGACAAGGTAGTATCTCTGCCGAGTCGGCAAAAGAGATCTTCAGTTTGGGTGGTCTCCATGGAACTGGAGGTAGTACGGGTGCTGGTGTAGATCAGAGCAACGGGACCCCTGGACTTCCTGGGGGTGGCAGGACGGGAGCTCTGGGGTCCCCTGGCACCACAGGCACTGCTAGAGTTACTGGCAACATGGGCGTTCCGCCCAGAGGTGCCGCAGGTTGCTGCGGTTGAGCCTGATCCGGAGACCCTGATTGTGGAGCTGGTGCCGAGCCATCCGGGTCGGCTTGTATCTGCTGCAAGCAGTCGTTGTCGTGAAGCAAAACGTGCACTTGACCCTGCAAGTGGGCCACCCGGTCTATGTGTTCCCGATTGTGCTGTCGGAGCAAAAACATATCCTTGCCCGCATCACCTAAGCGACGGGGCTGGCTGATTCGGAAGTTTGCAGTCCAGAGAGTTTCCTCATAGTGCAAGTCCTCTTTGGTTCCCTTACGATCCGCTAAAACTTGATCCGTTTCAAGTTTCGTGGTCAGGGTCGTGGTCACTAGTGGCAGAGCTTCCTGCTCCCATGCCGACATAGAGCCGGCTTGATCCGGAAGATCCAGTTGCGGCAGGCCCTGAACCGCTAAGGTCGCTGCGTTGACGCCAAAGACGGGGGTTGACAGCTTAGCAATCCCGGCCATTGAAGCGGTGGTCTAGGTCATTCCGTAGAGGAGCGCAACCATCCGTTTTGCCAGTACTTTTAACCCGGCTCCGCACAACCGGGCCAGTTGAGCATCCTCCACTAGACAATCTGACACTAGGAGGTCGTGGCGGGCGCTGGCCTCCACGCTACGCCCTTACAAGTCCAGTCAGGCGGCTACGTTCCACTTCTGCCCGATGAACGTAGTCTAGGGCTTCCCCAAAGGAAGGTATCAAGGAGGAGACCCTTCCAGAGCTCCTGCTCCGGGGAACAGATCCACCGGGAACGGGCTCACTCGGAGAGCTCTGTAGTAGTTCCCATCCGAGCGGCAGGCGAGCCACACGGGGCTCCAGGCACGGTAAACTCACTCGGAGAGCTTTGTCTTAGCTCCCATCCGAGTGGCAGGCGAACCCTCCTGGGCTCCAGCCTGACTGATGAAAAGGGTGATGAAGGGGATAGCTGTCATAATGTGAGCTCTTGACCCAAAGAACCAGAAATCACCACAGAGACATTTAGAATCCAAGCAGATGGCTTTTACTGGTCAAATAGGCGATACAGTGCACAGAAGATAAAATGACAGCTATGAGTGTCTTGCTAGCTAGTTGGCAATATAAGGCTTGAAAACAGCGGGAGATTACAAAGCATCACCAAAGCCTAAACAGAGCACACTTTCCCAGGCTTTGGTATGTGGAGCTGTCCTTGAGGTCTGGACGGTTCAGCAAAGGAACAGAGGCAACAGAAACTGAGATAACAGCCTGACATAGGGATAGGGATAGGGATCGGGATAGGGATCGGGATAGGGATAGGGATAGGGATAGGGATAGGGATAGGGATAGGGATAGGGATAGGGATAGGGATAGGGATAGGGATAGGGTTAGGGTTAGGGTTAGGGTTAGGGTTAGGGTTGGGGTTGGGGTTGGGGTTGGGGTTAGGGTTAGGGTTAGGGTTTGGGTTAAGGTTAGGTTAGAGTTAGTCTTAGAGTTAGGGTTA
>NW_026612369.1:0-2500 GCF_029931775.1 Euleptes europaea | reverse complement strand
AGTTTGGTGTTAGGGTTAGGGTGAGGGTGAGGGTGAGGGTTAGGGTTAGGGTGAGGGTGAGGGTTAGGGTGAGGGTGAGGGTTAGGGTTAGGGTAAGGGTTAGGGTTAGGGTTAGGGTTAGGGTTAGGGTTAGGGTTAGGGTTGGGATAGGGATAGGGATAGGGATAGGGATAAGGATAGGGATAGGGATAGGGATAGGGATAGGGATAGGGATAGGGATAGGGATAGGGTTACGGTTAGGGTTAGGGTTAGGGTTAGGGTTAGGGTTAGGGTTAGGGTTAAGGTTAAGGTTAGGGTTGGGGTTGGGGTTGGGGTTAGGGTTAGGGTTAGGGTTAGGGTTAGGGTTAGGGTTAGGGTTAGGGTTTGGGTTAAGGTTAGGTTAGAGTTAGAGTTAGGGTTAGGGTTAGGGTTAGGGTAAGTTTTAATGTTAGGGATAGGGTTAGGGTTAGGGTTAATGTTAGGGATAGGGTTAGGGTTAGGGTTAGGGTTAGGGTTTGAGTTACGGTTAGAGTTAGGGTGAGGGTTAGGGTTAGGGTTTGGTTTTAGGGTTAGGGTCAGGGTCAGGGTCAGGGTCAGGGTCAGGGATAGGGATACGGATAGCGATAGGTATAGGTATAGGGATAGGGATAGGGATAGGGATAGGGATAGGGATAGGGATTGGGATAGGGATAGGGATAGAGATAGGGATAGGGATAGGGATAGGGATAAGGATAGGGATAAGGATAAGGTTAGGGTTAGGGTTAGAGTTAGAGTTTGGTGTTAGGGTTAGGGTGAGGGTTAGGGTGAGGGTTAGGGTGAGGGTGAGGGTGAGGGTTAGGGTGAGGGTTAGGGTAAGGGTTAGGGTTAGGGTTAGGGTTAATGTTAGGGATCGGGTTAGGGTTAGGGTTATTGTTAGGGTTAGGGTTTGAGTTACGGTTAGAGTTAGGGTTAGGGTTAGGGTTATGGTTTGGTTTTAGGGTTAGGGTCAGGGTCAGGGTCAGGGATAGGGATACGGATAGGGATAGGCATAGGGATAGGGATAGGGATAGGGATAGGGATAGGGATAGGGATTGGGATAGGGATAGGGATAGGGATAGGGATAGGGATAAGGATAAGGTTAGGGTTAGGGTTAGAGTTAGAGTTTGGTGTTAGGGTTAGGGTGAGGGTTAGGGTGAGGGTTAGGGTGAGGGTGAGGGTTAGGGTGAGGGTTAGGGTAAGGGTTAGGGTTAGGGTTAGGGTTAGGGTTAGGGTTAGGGTTAGGGTTACGGTTAGGGTTAGGGTTAGGGTTAGGGTTGGGATAGGGATAGGGATAGGGATAGGGATAAGGATAGGGATAGGGATAGGGATAGGGATAGGGATAGGGATAGGGATAGGGATAGGGATAGGGATAGGGATAGGGATAGGGATAGGGATAGGGATAGGGATAGGGATAGGGATAGGGATAGGGATAGGGATAGGGATAGGGATAGGGATAGGGATAGGGATAGGGATAGGGATAGGGTTAGGGTTGGGGTTGGGGTTGGGGTTGGGGTTGTGGTTAGGGTTAGGGTTAGGGTTAGGGTTAGGGTTAGGGTTAGGGTTAGAGTTACGGTTTGGGTTAAGGTTAGGTTAGGGTTTGGGTTTGGGTTAGGGTTAGAGTTAGGGTTAGAGTTAGAGTTAGAGTTAGTGTTAGGGTAGGGTTAGGGTTAGGGTTAATGTTAGGGATAGGGATAGGGATCGGGATCGGGATCGGGATCGGGATCGGCATCGGGATAGGGTTAGGGTTAGGGTTAGGGTTAGGGTTAGGGTTAGAGTTAGGGTTAAAGTTAGGGTTAGGGTTACAGTTTGGTGTTAGGGTTAGGGTCAGGGTCAGGGTCATGGTCAGGGTCAGGGTAAGGGTCAGGGTTAGGGATAGGGATAGGGATAGGGATAGGGATAGGGATAGGGATAGGGATAGGGATAGGAATAGAGATAGGGTTAGGGTTAGGGTTAGGGTTAGGGTTAGGATTAGGATTAGGGTTAGGGTTAGGGTTAGGGTTAGGGTTAGGGTTAGGGTTAGGGTTAGGGTTAGGGTTAGGGTTAGGTTAGGGTTAGGGTTAGGGTTAGGGTTAGCGTTAGGGTTAAGGTTAGGGTAAGGTTAGGGTTAGGGTTGGGGTTGGGGTTGGGGTTAGGGTTAGGGTTAGGGTTAGGGTTAGGGTTTGGGTTAAGGTTAGGTTAGAGTTAGTCTTAGAGTTAGGGTTAGGGTTAGGGTTAGGGTAAGGGTTAGGGTTAGGGTTAGGGTTAGGGTTAGGGTTAGGGTTAGGGTTAGGGTTAGGGTTAGGGATAGGGTTAATGTTAGGGATAGGGATAGGGATAGGGATAGGGATAGGGATAGGGATAGGGATAGGGATAGGGATAGGGATAGGGATAGGGATAGGGATAGGGATAGGGATAGGGATAGGGATAGGGTTAGGGTAAGGGTTAGGGTTAGGTTTAGGGTTAGGGTTAAAGTTAGGGTTAGGGTTACGGTTTGGTGTTAGGGTTAGGGTCAGGTTCAGGGTTA
>NW_026612368.1:0-19113 GCF_029931775.1 Euleptes europaea | reverse complement strand
GTCAAAGATTGGAACGCATTACAACCCTGGGGCACTACTCACACCCCCACATACAAAAAAGACTCAACTCTTAACTCTAGTCCCCAAAACTAGTGTTTTCACTTAAACTATTTTCTGAGACCACCCCACCCAAATAGGCTTCACCCCCACACGGGGGTGGAGCCTATATGGCCACTTAACAACCTTATAAACTCCAAGGCCTCCGCCCGCAGTATATCAAAAAAAAGACTCAACTCTTAACTCTAGTCCCCAAAACTAGTGTTTTCACTTAAACTATTTTCTAAGACCACCCCACCCAAATAGGCTTCACCCCCACACGGGGGTGGAGCCTATATGGCCACTTAACAACCTTATAAACTCCAAGGCCTCCGCCCGCAGTATATCAAAAAAAAGACTCAACTCTTAACTCTAGTCCCCAAAACTAGTGTTTTCACTTAAACTATTTTCTAAGACCACCCCACCCAAATAGGCTTCACCCCCACACGGGGGTGGAGCCTATATGGCCACTTAACAACCTTATAAACTCCAAGGCCTCCGCCCGCAGTATATCAAAAAAAGACTCAACTCTTAACTCTAGTCCCCAAAACTAGTGTTTTCACTTAAACTATTTTCTGAGACCACCCCACCCAAATAGGCTTCACCCCCACACGGGGGTGGAGCCTATATGGCCACTTAACAACCTTATAAACTCCAAGGCCTCCGCCCGCAGTATATCAAAAAAAAGACTCAACTCTTAACTCTAGTCCCCAAAACTAGTGTTTTCACTTAAACTATTTTCTGAGACCACCCCACCCAAATAGGCCTTCACCCCCACACGGGGGTGGAGCCTATATGGCCATTTAACAACCTTATAAACTCCAGGACCTCCATTAGTGTCTAGGGTTATGGGGGGTCCCCCTTTACATACTATGTATAATCAACATACATTTATTTGCCCCATGAATATTGTCCCAGTACATATTATTATTAATTTTACATAATACATACTATGTATAATCAACATACATCTATCTGCCCCATGAATATTGTCCCAGTACATCCTATCATTGATTTTACATAGTACATATCATCAAATAAGCGTGGATTAATAAATCCATGTATTTAAGACATATTGATTCTTTACCGGACATATCCCGAGAGATCATCAATCCTTGTATTCGCACACCAGGTGCCCAGTCTCGTAGTCCATGAAATGTAGACTAACACACAGTGCCCTTTCCAAGGCCTCTGGTTCTGTGAGGTCAAGTCCATTAATCGCTGACGTATCACTCGTGCCTTTTAAGAGGCCTTTGGTTGCTAGGATTAGTTACACGTCTCCTCATACTCATAGCATCCCTGTGCTGTCATGCGGCTGGTATTTTTATTTTTAGGGTGGTATATCACAACCTCATTTCCAGTGGCTGTCAACTAACAACTCTGCTGAACCTACGGTGCAAGATGGCCCACGATCCCACAAGCCACCCAGGGGTAAATTATTCATGCTCGAAGGACATATAATTATTTACTAGACTAAAAACCAATGAATAAACACGACACCTATACCTATACCTATACCTATACCTACACCTACACCTACACCTACACCCATACCCACACCCATACCCATACCCATACCCACACCCATACCCATACCCATACCCATACCCATACCCACCCACACACACACACACACACACACACACACCGCCCCCCATACACCCACATACACCCACACACACCCACGCCCCGAACACGCCCATACTCACACGGCTACCTCCGGCAAACCCCCCTTACCCCCCACTAAGAATTTTTCCCTGCAATTAAAGTGCTTCTCGCCAAACCCCTAAAACGAGATTTAATTGCAAAAATTTTTTCTTAGTTGCGATCCAAGACTTGCCATAATACCACAAGAACAAAAATCGCAGCTCCCCACACACAAAATAAAACCCCAAAATGTATATATATATATATATATATATATATATATATATTACACACACTAAACCACACAACGGCAACTCCGTTACTGTAGCTTAAATAATACTAAAGCACGGCCCTGAAGTTGCCGTTATGGATCCTAGTAATTTCCCGGAAACACACCGTTTTGGTCCTAAACTTATTATTATTTTTAACTCGAATTACACATGCAAGCCTCCACACCCCTGTGCAAACCCCCACACAGTGCCTACCCACTAGGCCAGGAGCAGGTATCAGGCACACCACACTATTTAGCCCCAGACACCTAGCACCGCCACACCCACACGGGGCCCAGCAGTGATAAACATTAATGTATAAGCCATAAAGCTTGACTTAGCCACAGTTAAACCAGACGGGGCGGTAAATTTCGTGCCAGCCACCGCGGTTATACGAAAGCCCCAAAATAATAATACTCGGCGTAAAAAGTGACTAGACCCCTAAAACTTAATAAAAGAAGGCTGAGCTGCACCTACGTTGTAAAATACTAACCAATGCAAAAACAACTCCACCCCTCCCACAATTAATTAAGCCCCATCGACTCACGAAAGCCAAGGCCCAAACTAGGATTAGATACCCTATTATGCTTGGCCATAAACCAAACTTGCACCTTACACTAGCAACTCGCCAGAGAATTACAAGTGAAAAACTTAAAACTCTAAGGACTTGACGGTGCCCCAAACCAACCTAGAGGAGCTTGTCCTATAATCGATACTCCACGCCAAACCTTACCCCCTTTTGCCTTTACCCAGCCTATATACCGCCGTCGCAAACCTACCTTATGAAAGAACTGCCGTAAGTAAGATAGATAACATTTAACACGTCAGGTCAAGGTGTAGCATATAAGGGGGCAGAGATGAGCTACATTTTCTACACTAGAAAACACCACAAGTGACATGAAACCTTCACCAGAAGGTGGATTTAGCAGTAAAACAAGCAAGATAAGCCTGTTTGAAGCCTGCCATGGGACACGTACACACCGCCCGTCACCCTCCTCAAGAACTAATAAACCACACTTTATAAAAAACAAAACACCAACAGATGAGGCAAGTCGTAACAAGGTAAGTGTACTGGAAAGTGCACTTGGCCACTAAATCAAGAGGTAGCTTACACTTATATAAAGCATTCAACTTACAATTGAAAAACGTTTAAACAAAAACCCGCTTGAGCCCAAACTCCACAGCTCAACAAACAGTTCAAAACCTCAAGCCCCACTATAAACCAAACCATTTAACCCAGTACCAGTATATTTTTAGGCGATAGAAAACACCCACTTGACGCAATAGCATATAGTACCGCAAGGGAACAATGAAAGAACTATGAAAAACCCCAAGCACCAACAAAGCAAAGATCTGACCTTGTACCTTTTGCATCATGGTTTAATAAGCAAATACAGATAAAGCGCACTAAAACCTGCTCACCCGAACCCAGACGAGCTACCTAACAGCAACTTTTTGAGTACACCCGTCCCTGTGGCAAAAGGCTGGAGAGACTGCTAGGTAGAGGTGACACGCCTATCGAGCCTGGTGATAGCTGGTTGCTCAATAAAAGAATTCTAGTTCAACTATAGGACGCCTGAACCTAAATACAAGCATATTTACCACTGTCACTCCTATACTATATACAATAAGGGTACAGCCTTATTGTAATTGAAAACAACCAATCCTAGAGGAAAACACCAAATAAAACACACCAGTTGGCCTTAAAGCAGCCACCAAAAACTAAACGCGTCACAGCACACAATCTTAAAGATACTAAACAAACCAAGAACCCCTAGACCACTTAACTGAGCTACTCTACCACAATAGAGACACCACTGTTAAAATTAGTAATAAGAGCCCCGCTCTCTACATGCACCCCCATAAACTGGAAATAGATAAACTACCAGTAAATAACAGACCACAAATGGAAAAATTTAACACACTTTTTAACCATATAATATAACCCCCTGTTAACCCAACACAGGAGTGCAGCACAGACAGATTAAACGCCACAAAAGGAACTCAGCCACTTAGGGCCCCAACTGTTTACCAAAAACATAGCCTTTAGCCACACAAGTATTAAAGGTGCTGCCTGCCCAGTGATCTTTTAAACGGCCGCGGTATTCTAACCGTGCAAAGGTAGCGTAATCACTTGTCACTTAAATAATGACTAGTATGAACGGCTAAATGAGGGCCCAACTGTCTCCTAAAGCAGATCAATGAACTTGATCCCCTAGTTAAAAAGCTAGGATGTAAACATAAGACGAAAAGACCCTGTGGAGCTTAAAACAAAAACTAATAACCACGGGGCCTCTACCCCCCCCCCCTTAGCCTTGTTTTTAGTTGGGGCGACTTCGGAAATAAACAAAACTTCCAAGACCACAGACCAAAAATCTATCAAAGACCCACAAGCCAATGAGACCACCATAAAATTGACCCTGTAACACAGATCAACGAACCAAGTTACCCCAGGGATAACAGCGCCATCCTCTTTTAGAGCCCCTATCGCCAAGAGGGTTTACGACCTCGATGTTGGATCAGGACATCCTGGTGGTGCAGCCACTACCAAGGGTTCGTTTGTTCAACGATTAACTAGTCCTACGTGATCTGAGTTCAGACCGGAGAAATCCAGGTCGGTTTCTATCTATGTTTTTCTCCCTTCAGTACGAAAGGACCCAGGGAGAAGCACCAATAGGACCCCCACGTGCTAATACCAAGCTCTTACCCACACTAAAGAGCCCATTTATCAAAACCAGCGGCCTAAGACCAGGGCCACGCTTTAGGGTGGCAGAGCCAGGTAATTATGCAAAAGGCCTAAGCCCTTACAACAGAAGCTCAAATCTTCTCCCTAATAATTAAAACCACAATAACCCTAGTAGTTAACCCACTAACACTCATCATCCCAATCCTACTAGCAGTTGCCTTCCTAACCCTATTAGAACGAAAAACCCTAGGCTACATACAACTACGCAAGGGCCCAAACATTGTAGGGCCCTACGGCCTACTACAACCAATTGCAGACGGACTAAAACTTTTCACCAAAGAACCCATCCGACCAACGGCATCAACACCAACACTATTTTTAGCCATACCAATACTAGCACTACTACTGTCACTAACAATTTGAGCCCCCATTCCAATACCAAACCCCATCATGGACGCTAATTTAGGCCTATTAATACTACTGGCTATCTCAAGCCTTGCTGTATACTCAATTCTATGATCTGGGTGAGCAACAAACTCAAAATACGCCCTCGTTGGCGCCCTACGGGCAGTCGCACAAACTATCTCTTATGAGGTAACAATAGGAATCATTGTACTATCAACCATAATATTCACGGGGGGATTTTCAATACAAACCCTGCTAACAACACAAAAAAACACGTGATTAGCAACATGTGTATGACCACTAATAATAATATGATACATCTCAACAATTGCAGAAACAAACCGGGCCCCATTCGACCTAACCGAAGGCGAGTCAGAGCTTGTCTCAGGATTTAATGTTGAATACGCAGCCGGCCCATTCGCACTATTCTTCCTAGCAGAATACGCAAACATCTTAATAATAAACACCCTCTCATGTATCCTATTCCTAGGCCCAAACTGCCCCAACACCCCAGAACTATTTTCAATAAATATTATGATTAAAACCTGCATGTTAACACTGGGCTTCCTGTGAATCCGCGCATCATATCCACGATTTCGATATGACCAACTAATGCACCTACTTTGAAAAAACTTCCTACCACTAACCCTAGCCCTTTGCGTCTGATACATTGCCACACCCATTTCAATATCAGGCACCCCCCCACTAACATAACCCAAACTTTGGCAGTGTGCCCGAAACATTAAGGACTACTTTGATAGAGTATGATATGGAGACTCGCCCCTCCCACTTCCTTAGAAAGACAGGCTACGAACCTGCACTACGAAGCCCAAAACTTCGTGTACTTCCAATTATACTACCTACTAGTAAAGTCAGCTAATAAAGCTTTCGGGCCCATACCCCGACAATGTTGGTACACAACCCTTCCTATACTAATAAGCCCAATAACACAAACAATCCTAATCTCAAGCCTAGCGACAGGCACCATCATCACCACATCAAGCCACCACTGACTACTTGCATGACTTGGACTAGAAATCAATACACTAGCCATACTACCACACATTACTAAACAACACCACCCACGAGCAACAGAAGCCGCCACAAAATATTTCCTAACACAAGCTGCAGCCGCTGCCCTAATCCTCCTGGCCAGCCTGATCAACACCTGACAGACCGGACAATGAACAATTATACAGCCAACGCACAACTCAACTGCACTAATTTTAACAGTAGCCATCGCAATAAAACTAGGCTTGGCACCAACACACTTCTGATACCCAGAGGTCCTGCAGGGGTCTACAATAATAACCGCCCTAATCATATCAACATGACAAAAACTTGCCCCCCTAGCCCTACTTTATATAATACACAACCACCTATCACTAAACCTGGTCCTAGTGCTGGGACTCCTATCCACAATAATTGGGGGGTGGTCAGGCCTAAATCAGACACAACTCCGAAAAATCATGGCCTTCTCCTCAATCGCCCATATGGGATGATTAACAATTGCCCTAACTATGGGCCACAGCCTTACAACACTAACCATAATTATCTATTTAGCCGCAACCACAGCAATATTTACCTCTATATTAACAGCATCAACAAAAAACATCACAGACCTTACTACCACCTGGTCTAACTCCTCTACACTTTTAACCATAATAATACTAACACTAATATCACTAGGGGGCCTTCCCCCCCTAACAGGGTTCATGCCAAAACTGCTAATTATCAAAGAACTAACACTACACCAGCTAACCCCACTAGCCACAACATTAGCCCTAATAAGCCTACCAAGCCTATTCTTTTATACCCGCCTAGCCTATTTCACTACACTAACAAACCCGCCCACCACAACCACAACAAAAAACACATGACGATTCAAAAACAACCACACACACCTAATAACCACGGCAACTACTACAACAGCCCTCCTTCTACCAATCACACCACTACTATACAACATATAAACCCCGCCCCACCCCCAGGGACTTAGGTTAACTATTTAAACCAGGGGCCTTCAAAGCCCCAAACAAGAAACACATCTTATTCCCTGAAGGCCTGTAAAACACTAATATACATCTCCTGAATGCAACTCAGACACTTTAATTAAGCTAAGACCTCCCTAGACCGACGGGCTTTGATCCCATAAAACTTTAGTTAACAACTAAACACCCTATCCAGCGGGCTTCAATCTACCTTCTCCCGTTATAGAAAAACGGGAGAAGCCCCGGCACCTTTTTGGGTGCGTCTCCAAACTTGCATTTTGTTGCGTTCTACGCTACGGAGCTTGGTACGAAAAGGACTCAAACCTCTGTCTGTGAGACTACAGCTCACCGCCTTGCCCTCGGCCATCCTACCTGTGACCATCAATCGTTGATTTTTTTCGACAAACCACAAAGACATCGGCACCCTGTATCTACTTTTTGGCGCCTGGGCCGGAATAGCCGGCACTGGCCTAAGCTTGCTAATTCGAGCTGAGCTTAGCCAGCCTGGAACCCTTCTTGGGGACGACCAAATCTATAATGTGGTTGTAACCGCCCATGCTTTTGTAATAATCTTCTTCATGGTAATACCCGTAATGATCGGGGGCTTCGGAAACTGGCTGGTTCCACTAATAATTGGGGCCCCAGACATGGCTTTTCCACGAATAAACAACATAAGCTTTTGACTCCTGCCCCCCTCACTACTCCTTTTACTGGCCTCTTCCGGAGTTGAAGCCGGGGCAGGAACTGGCTGAACCGTCTACCCACCACTAGCTGCCAACCTGGCCCATGCAGGAGCATCCGTAGACCTGACAATTTTTTCCCTGCACCTAGCAGGGGTTTCTTCCATCCTGGGGGCTATTAACTTTATTACCACCTGCATTAATATAAAAGCCCCAGCAATAACTCAATACAACACCCCCCTCTTCGTATGATCTGTACTTATCACCGCAGTACTTCTTCTACTGTCTCTGCCAGTACTAGCTGCCGGCATCACAATACTATTAACAGACCGAAACCTAAACACCACCTTCTTTGACCCGGCAGGCGGAGGAGACCCCGTGCTATACCAACACCTGTTCTGATTTTTTGGGCACCCAGAAGTTTACATCTTAATTTTACCCGGATTTGGTATGATCTCCCACATCGTAGCATACTACGCTGGTAAAAAAGAGCCCTTTGGCTACATGGGCATGGTGTGGGCCATGGTCTCTATCGGATTCCTTGGTTTTATCGTCTGAGCCCACCATATATTCACAGTTGGCATGGATGTAGACACCCGCGCATACTTTACCTCTGCCACAATAATTATTGCAATCCCAACTGGGGTAAAAGTATTCAGCTGGTTAGCAACCCTTCATGGCGGACTAATCAAATGAGACGCAGCCTTGCTGTGGGCTCTTGGCTTTATCTTCCTGTTTACCGTGGGCGGACTAACCGGGATCGTCTTAGCAAACTCATCCCTGGATATTGTATTACATGACACACACTACGTAGTCGCACACTTCCACTACGTCTTATCTATAGGAGCAGTATTTGCAATTATAGGCGGATTCGTACACTGATTTCCACTATTTACTGGCTTCTCATTACATAGCACTTTAACAAAAGCCCAATTCGGGGTTATATTTATTGGCGTAAACATAACATTCTTCCCCCAACACTTTTTAGGTCTTGCTGGAATGCCACGACGGTACTCAGACTACCCAGACGCCTACACACTATGGAACACTGTCTCATCAATTGGATCACTAACATCACTTGTTGCCGTCATCATAATAATATATATTATCTGAGAGGCATTTTCTGCCAAACGGACCCCAAATAACACAGAACTAACACACGTCAACCTAGAGTGACTCCACGGCTGCCCGCCCCCATACCACACGTATGAAGAACCAGCCTTTGTCCAATCTTAACCTGCCAAGAGACGAGGGACTCGAACCCCCACCTTTTAGTTTCAAGCTAAACGTACGCCCACTGCGTACCCCTCTCTTATCAAACACGAGCCTCTAGTAAATTATTACATAGCACTGTCAGGGCTAAATTACAGTCTAACCCCTGTGAGACTCAATGGCACAACCTGCCCAACTAGGATTCCAAGACGCAGCATCCCCCATCATAGAAGAGCTCCTCCACTTCCACGACCACGCACTTATAATCGTATTCCTTATCAGCGCCTTCGTCCTATATATTATCTCTCTTATAATAACAACCACACTAACGCACACTAACACAATAGATGCCCAAGCAGTTGAAATAATCTGAACAGTCCTGCCGTCTATCATTCTAATCATAATTGCACTGCCGTCCTTACGAATCCTGTACCTAATAGATGAGATTAACAACCCACACCTAACAATTAAGGCCCTTGGACACCAATGATATTGAAGCTACGAATACACAGACTATGAAAACCTAACATTTGACTCCTATATGACCCCAACAACAGACCTGTGATCAGGGGCCATTCGACTACTAGAGACAGACCACCGAATAGTTGTACCCGTAGAGTCCCCGATCCGCATGTTAATTTCAGCCGAAGACGTCCTTCACTCTTGAGCCGTCCCCTCACTAGGCATTAAAACCGATGCAATCCCTGGGCGACTAAACCAGACAACATTTACTACAGCTTCCCCAGGCCTATTTTACGGCCAGTGCTCAGAAATCTGCGGGTCAAACCACAGCTTTATGCCCATTGTAGTAGAAGCCACCACCCTAGACAACTTCGAATTATGGTCTAACATGATACTTCAATCTTTAAGAAGCTTTACATAATAGCATTGGCCTTTTAAGCCAAAGATTGGAACAATAACCACTTAAAGACGTGCCCCAACTAAACCCCGCTCCGTGACTTATAATTATGTTAACCGTATGGTTTATCACCCTCCTTATAATAAAACCAAAGCTGTTAAAACACCAGATAGCCAACCAACCAACTACAAAACCCCTAAGCACCCAGCCCCCATGCTGATCCTGATTATGATGTTAAACCTATTCGACCAATTCGCAACCCCACAGATAATAGGAGTCCCATTAATCCTGCTTGCCCTACTGGCCCCAACAACACTATTTCACTCACAAACACATCTAATACCAAGCCGCACATGGGCACTAAAACTATGACTAATAAAAACCGCCACAAAACAACTAATATCCCCAATCAGTAAGACAGGACACCCCTGAGCACTGCTTCTATTAACAATTTTGTTATACCTATTAACAATCAACCTGCTAGGGCTATTACCATACACATTTACCCCCACCACACAACTATCCATAAACATAAGCCTGGCCCTACCAATATGACTATTTACAGTACTTGTTGGGCTTTGAAACCAGCCCACCGCCTCCATCGGACACCTACTACCCATGGGCACACCCACCCCGCTAGTTCCAATTTTAGTAATTATCGAAACAGCTAGCCTATTAATTCGACCCCTAGCCCTGGGGGTGCGTCTTACTGCAAACCTAACTGCAGGACACCTGTTAATCCAACTTATCTCAACAGCCACACTTGTATTAATGCCATTAATACCATCAGTATCAGTGCTAACCTCAGTCACCCTCCTATTGTTAACCGCCCTAGAAGTCGCTGTTGCAATGATCCAAGCATATGTATTCGTACTATTATTAAGTCTCTACCTACAAGAAAACGTTTAATGACCCACCAAGCCCACAGCTTCCACATAGTAGACCAAAGCCCATGGCCCCTAACAGGGGCCATTGCAGCCTTATTAATAACCTCTGGGCTCGCAATATGGTTCCACTTTGGCTCAAATACATTAATAACCATCGGCCTTACCACTATACTATTAACAATACTGCAATGATGACGAGATGTTGTTCGGGAAGGAACCTACCAAGGCCACCACACCCACCAAGTTCAACAGGGACTTCGTTATGGCATAATTTTATTCATTGCCTCAGAGGTTTTCTTTTTCATCGGGTTCTTTTGAGCATTCTATCACTCAAGCCTTGCACCTACACCAGAGCTTGGAGGTTGTTGACCCCCAAGCGGAATTACTCCCCTAAACCCGTTTGAAGTTCCCCTACTTAATACCGCAGTACTACTGGCATCAGGTGTTACAGTAACCTGAGCCCACCATTCAATCATAGGAGGAGAACGAAAAGAGGCCATACAGGCCCTAGTGCTTACAATCATACTGGGGGCCTACTTTACACTACTACAGGCTATAGAATATCTGGAGGCCTCTTTCACAGTAGCAGACGGAGCCTATGGCACCACCTTTTTTGTGGCCACTGGCTTCCACGGACTACATGTAATCATTGGGACTAGCTTCCTAGTAGTCTGCCTGCTACGCCAAATAAAATTCCACTTCACCACTGACCACCACTTTGGATTCGAAGCGGCCGCATGATACTGACACTTTGTAGACGTTGTTTGACTCTTCCTTTACATCTCAATCTATTGATGAGGTTCATAACTTCCTTAGTATTTAAAAGTACAGGTGACTTCCACTCACAAAGCCTTAGCTCATAATTAACCCTAAGAGGAAGTAATAAACATTATAATAGTAACTCTAATATCCACCGCACTAACCGCCGCCCTAATCATCATTAGCTTTTGACTACCACAAGCCACCCCTGACACAGAAAAATTGTCCCCATACGAATGCGGCTTTGACCCAGTCGGTTCAGCACGACTACCTTTCTCATTGCGATTTTTTCTAGTCGCTATCTTATTCCTACTTTTTGACCTAGAAATCGCCCTACTCCTACCAACCCCGTGAGCTATTAACTTACCCTCCCCCAATTCAACCCTTATATGAACTACAACAATTATCACCCTACTAGCCCTGGGCCTAGTCTATGAGTGATCCCAAGGAGGACTAGAATGAGCAGAATATAGAGGCTAATCTAAAGCAAGATCACTAATTTCGACTTAGTACATCCCAAAATAATGGGGCCACTAACTATGCTACCTCAACACCTACTGATACTAGCCATCTTTACCCTAAGCCTTATAGGACTAGCACTCCACCGTAAACATCTTGTATCTGCCCTTCTATGCATCGAGGGCCTGCTTTTAAGCCTATTTATTGGACTTAGTGCTATCTCCTTAACCCAACACCTGTCAACCACTGCCACCCTTCCAATTACCCTCTTGACCATGTCCGCATGTGAGGCAGGAGCAGGACTGGCCCTATTAGCTGCATCCTCCCGCACTCACGCAACAGACCACCTAAAAACCATAAGCCTATTAAAATGCTAAAACTAACCATAGCAACAGTAATACTAGTCCCAACCGCCCTTTTAGCCCCAACTAAATACACCTTCCACATTTATACGGCCCTATCTATAACAACAACACTCCTATTAATAGGACAATTAAACGCCCCCACACTAACAAAAATCTGACATGTCAACACATGGATAACACTCGACCAATTCTCAACCCCCCTGACTATTCTTTCATCCTGATTGCTCCCACTTATAGTAGTAGCAAGCCAAAGCCACATGGCCAAAGAGCCTCAGTCCCGACAACGCCTGTTCTTATCAACCTGTGCTCTGCTACAAACCACCCTAATTCTAACATTCGCCTCAAACAACTTAATACTATTCTACCTGTTATTTGAAGCAACACTAATCCCAACACTAATCCTTATCACGCGTTGGGGCAGCCAAACAGAGCGACTCGCCGCAGGCACTTATTTCCTGTTCTATACACTATCCGGCTCACTCCCACTATTAGTAATAATTTTATATTCATACACCCACAACTACCACACAACACCACTAATAATGTCAATAAAGCACCCAGAAATACTAATAACATGAACCAACTCACTAGTATGACTATCATGTCTTCTAGCATTTATAGTAAAAATACCCCTATACTCCATGCACTTATGACTACCAAAAGCACACGTTGAGGCCCCAATCGCTGGATCAATAATCCTGGCCGCCGTACTTCTTAAACTGGGAGGATACGGCATCATCCGAATCACCCCAATCCTAAACCCAACAACACAAACTATGTGCTACCCCCTCATTATTCTAGCCCTCTGGGGAATAATTATAACCAGCCTCATTTGCCTACGTCAAACAGACTTAAAATCCATCATTGCCTACTCCTCAGTAAGCCACATAGGCCTTGTAACTGCAGGAGCCCTAATTCAGACCCCATGAAGTATCTCAGGAACAATAATTCTAATGGTCGCCCACGGATTAGCCTCTTCTATACTATTTTGCCTAGCCAACACAAACTATGAACGAACCCACACTCGAACTTTATTAATAACACGGGGCCTTCAACTCACCCTCCCACTTATAGCCACATGATGACTTATGGCAAACTTAGCCAACATGGCCCTACCCCCTACAATCAACCTGATGGGGGAATTAATAATCATTACTTCTGCTATAAACTGAGCCACCATAACAATCATCTTAACAGGCCTAACGACGCTATTAACCGCCCTATACTCCCTATATGTCTTCATTATAACGCAACGAAACAAAACACCAACAAATACCTCCCACCCACCCTCAAACACCCGAGAACACCTATTAATAGCCCTTCACCTCATCCCTATGGCACTATTAATTATAAACCCAAAACTAATCCTGTAGCACCCAGAAGTAGGCATAGTTTGATCAAAACACTAAGCTGTGGACTTAACAACAGGGGCACCCCGCCCCTTGCATACCGAGAGGGACGACACAAATTGGAACTGCTAATTCAAATTACCGAAGTTAAATTCTCCGGACCACTCCACATTATAACCCAAGACTTTCAAAGGATATTAGACCTTCCTTTAATCTTAGGCATTAACACTACTTGGTGCAACTCCAAGTGAAAGTACATGACCTCCATACTATTCTACTCAACCATAATTTCAACCCTGCTAATCCTTATTGCCCCTATTATTACCTCTATGTTTATTACACAAGCCTCGGGCTACTTCACACAAACTACTAAACTTGCCTGCCTGACAAGCCTAATTCCAACCAATATTTTTATCAACTACGGAATACAAACAACTATAACCAACGCTACCTGACTACAAACGTCCTTCAACATTAATATCAGCTTCCTATTTGATATTTACTCTACCACGTTTATAACAACAGCCCTATTTATCACCTGGGCCATCCTGGAGTTCTCAGATTGATATATAAAACTAGACCCGAACAAAAACAAATTTATAAAATACTTAATACTATTCCTCCTAGCCATAATAACCATAACAACAGCAAACAGCCTATTACAACTATTTGTTGGCTGGGAAGGGGTAGGCATCATATCCTTCTTACTAATCGGGTGGTGGCACGGGCGCACCAATGCAAACACATCCGCCCTACAAGCTGTTATATACAACCGAATCGGAGACATTGGACTAATCCTGTCTTTAGCTTGATTCGCAATACACTACAACACATGGGACGTACAACAAACATTCTCACATACGACCCCCCCCACCCTGCCACTACTAGGCCTAGTCTTAGCAGCCATGGGAAAATCCGCCCAATTTGGGCTACACCCATGGCTGCCAGCAGCCATAGAAGGCCCAACCCCAGTATCAGCACTACTTCACTCTAGCACAATAGTCGTTGCCGGAATTTTTCTACTGGCCCGGCTATTCCCAATAATACAAAACAGCCAGGCCACAACTACCCTCTGCCTATGCCTAGGAGCAATAACTACAACCTTTGCAGCACTCTGTGCCCTCACACAAAACGATATCAAAAAGATCATTGCCTTCTCCACCTCAAGCCAGCTCGGCCTAATAATACTAACACTAGGACTAAACCAGCCACAGTTAACATACCTACACATCACCACACACGCCTTTTTCAAGGCCATACTATTCCTATGCGCAGGTTCAGTAATTCATAATCTCGGGGACGAACAAGACATCCGAAAAATAGGAAGCACCCAAAAAACAATACCGCTAACCACAACCTGTATAACTATCGGCAACCTAGCCCTAACAGGGGCCCCCTTCCTAGCTGGATTTTACACTAAAGACGTAATCATTGAAACAATAAACACATCACACTTAAACGCCTGAGCCCTATCAACCACTATTATTGCTACCGCCCTTACAGCCGCCTACAGCCTACGCCTAACCTTTTATGTCCAAACAAATAAGCCTCGATACAACACAACTACAACCCCAGCAGAAACAAACCCAAGCCAGACTCGACCCCTAGTACGACTCGCCATAGGAAGTATTATATCTGGCCTATTTGTGGCCACAACAATACTACCAACCCCACCCCAAACAATAACAATGGGCCCAATTACAAAACTAGCCGCCACAATTATCACGCTAGTAGGCCTGCTATGTGCTATAGATATCACCATACAAACATCCAACCTATTAAAACCAAAACAAAGTACACCAAGTACATCCTCAACACAACTGGGGTTCTTTAACACCCTTGCACACCGAGCCCAACCAAAATACAACATACAATTCGGACAAAACACCGCTATGCACTTAAATGACCTTATCTGATATGAGGCCATCGCCCCAAAAACAGCCATATTAATTAACACCGCCCTAGCTAAAAAACTGTCCAAATCACACACCGGACACATCAAAACATACCTAGTCATACTTATTGCCACTCTAGCCGCCGCAATTACCACATACTACTAAACCGCACGTAGCCCCCCAAAACTCGACCCTCGAGTTAACTCAAGGACAACAAACAGGGCCACCATTAAACTCCCCCCACACAACAATAATAACGGCCCGCCCAAAGAATATATCAATGCAACACCACTAAAATCAGTCCGAGTACCCTCAAAACCAAAATCGTCCCCACCAGACGCCCCACACCCATCAATAGACAACCCTCCAAAGTACCAAACTAAAAACAAAACTAATATAAAATACCCAAACACATAATACAAAACAGAGTAATCCAACCACACCTCAGGATATTGGTCTGCTGAAAGTGCCACAGAATAAGCAAAGACTACCAATATCCCACCTAAATAAATTAAAAATAACACCAATGCAATAAAGGACCCACCAAAAATAACTAACACCACACTACCACCCAACGCAGACACTACAAGTCCCATCGCCCCAAAAACAGGAGAAGGATTTGACGCTACACCAATAAACCCCAACACCATACACAACACAGTAAAAAAAACAAAGTACGACATAATTTTCATTTGGCCATGCCAAAACCTGTGATACGAAAAACCACCGTTGTTATTCAACTATAAAAACCAATAATGACCCCAATCCGAAAAACACACCCAATAATCAAAATAATAAACAACTCATTTATTGACCTCCCCACACCATCAAACATCTCCGCTTGATGAAACTTTGGGTCCTTGTTAGGGCTGTGCCTACTAATCCAAATCTCCACCGGCCTATTCTTGGCCATGCACTACACCGCAGACACCTCCACAGCATTCTCATCAATCGCCCACATCTGTCGTGACGTACAACACGGCTGACTAATCCGAAACATCCACGCCAACGGCGCCTCCATATTTTTTATCTGCCTTTATATACACATCGGGCGAGGCCTATACTACGGCTCATACTTATACAAAGAGACCTGAAACATCGGCGTGGCCCTACTATTCCTAGTAATAGCAACCGCGTTCGTGGGCTATGTCCTGCCATGGGGACAGATATCATTCTGAGGGGCTACCGTAATCACAAACCTACTATCAGCAGTTCCATATATAGGAAACACCCTAGTAGAGTGAATTTGAGGCGGGTTCGCCGTAGATAACGCAACACTAACACGATTTTTCACTTTCCACTTCCTACTGCCATTCATC
Source organism: Euleptes europaea (assembly GCF_029931775.1). NCBI lineage: Eukaryota > Metazoa > Chordata > Lepidosauria > Squamata > Sphaerodactylidae > Euleptes > Euleptes europaea. The sequence continues at coordinate 2,295 of NW_026612368.1, read as the reverse complement.
ATCTCAGCCACTGCAATCCTACACATACTATTCCTACACGAAACGGGATCAAACAACCCAACAGGGGTAAACTCAAACTCAGATAAAATTCCGTTCCACCCATACTTTTCAACTAAAGACCTGCTAGGGGCAGCCCTTATAATAATAACACTACTGTACCTATCCCTTTTCTCCCCACAACTGCTTGGGGACCCAGAAAACTTTACCCCAGCAAACCCCCTAATAACCCCACCACACATCAAACCAGAATGGTACTTCCTATTCGCCTACGCCATCCTACGTTCCATCCCAAACAAACTTGGAGGAGTACTTGCCCTAATAATATCCATTATAATCCTACTGCTAATCCCACTTACACACAACTCAAAACAACGAACAAGCACATTCCGACCACTATCACAACTAACATTTTGAACCATAATCGCCACTATCGCTATCCTAACCTGAATCGGAGGACAACCAGTCGAAGACCCATTTATCATAATCGGACAACTAGCTTCCGTCCTATACTTCACAACAATCCTACTATTAAGCCCCACAATCAATAAACTAGAGAATAAACTAATAAACTGATAACCCCACCAGCCCTTGTAGCTTAAACCACACTTAAAGCACTGACCTTGTAAGTCAAAGATTGGAACGCATTACAACCCTGGGGCACTACTCACACCCCCACATACAAAAAAGACTCAACTCTTAACTCTAGTCCCCAAAACTAGTGTTTTCACTTAAACTATTTTCTGAGACCACCCCACCCAAATAGGCTTCACCCCCACACGGGGGTGGAGCCTATATGGCCACTTAACAACCTTATAAACTCCAAGGCCTCCGCCCGCAGTATATCAAAAAAAAGACTCAACTCTTAACTCTAGTCCCCAAAACTAGTGTTTTCACTTAAACTATTTTCTAAGACCACCCCACCCAAATAGGCTTCACCCCCACACGGGGGTGGAGCCTATATGGCCACTTAACAACCTTATAAACTCCAAGGCCTCCGCCCGCAGTATATCAAAAAAAAGACTCAACTCTTAACTCTAGTCCCCAAAACTAGTGTTTTCACTTAAACTATTTTCTAAGACCACCCCACCCAAATAGGCTTCACCCCCACACGGGGGTGGAGCCTATATGGCCACTTAACAACCTTATAAACTCCAAGGCCTCCGCCCGCAGTATATCAAAAAAAGACTCAACTCTTAACTCTAGTCCCCAAAACTAGTGTTTTCACTTAAACTATTTTCTGAGACCACCCCACCCAAATAGGCTTCACCCCCACACGGGGGTGGAGCCTATATGGCCACTTAACAACCTTATAAACTCCAAGGCCTCCGCCCGCAGTATATCAAAAAAAAGACTCAACTCTTAACTCTAGTCCCCAAAACTAGTGTTTTCACTTAAACTATTTTCTGAGACCACCCCACCCAAATAGGCTTCACCCCCACACGGGGGTGGAGCCTATATGGCCATTTAACAACCTTATAAACTCCAGGACCTCCATTAGTGTCTAGGGTTATGGGGGGTCCCCCTTTACATACTATGTATAATCAACATACATTTATTTGCCCCATGAATATTGTCCCAGTACATATTATTATTAATTTTACATAATACATACTATGTATAATCAACATACATCTATCTGCCCCATGAATATTGTCCCAGTACATCCTATCATTGATTTTACATAGTACATATCATCAAATAAGCGTGGATTAATAAATCCATGTATTTAAGACATATTGATTCTTTACCGGACATATCCCGAGAGATCATCAATCCTTGTATTCGCACACCAGGTGCCCAGTCTCGTAGTCCATGAAATGTAGACTAACACACAGTGCCCTTTCCAAGGCCTCTGGTTCTGTGAGGTCAAGTCCATTAATCGCTGACGTATCACTCGTGCCTTTTAAGAGGCCTTTGGTTGCTAGGATTAGTTACACGTCTCCTCATACTCATAGCATCCCTGTGCTGTCATGCGGCTGGTATTTTTATTTTTAGGGTGGTATATCACAACCTCATTTCCAGTGGCTGTCAACTAACAACTCTGCTGAACCTACGGTGCAAGATGGCCCACGATCCCACAAGCCCACCCAGGGGTAAATTATTCATGCTCGAAGGACATATAATTATTTACTAGACTAAAAACCAATGAATAAACACGACACCTATACCTATACCTATACCTATACCTACACCTACACCTACACCTACACCCATACCCACACCCATACCCATACCCATACCCACACCCATACCCATACCCATACCCATACCCATACCCACCCACACACACACACA
>NW_026612367.1:0-19206 GCF_029931775.1 Euleptes europaea | reverse complement strand
ATACATTGGCTGAGATTTGATGATGATTATAAACAGCTAAACAGTACACCTGCCAATGAGGTGGCTGACCAGAGCAACATATTCTAATATTTGTGATTCCCGTTTTGACTTTTGAATGCTAAGACAACATTGTACTGCTGACATTTTGGCAGGAACATAATTAAAATTTCACTGTCCACATGTAGAAAACCCATTCAGATGGCAAAGAAATATAGGCATAATTCTGATACATACAAGATACATTTTGAGGTTTAGAATAGTTCCATAAGATGAATACACCCTCCAGAAGCCTTAGAGGAGGTACAATTGATCATGTGAACACAGGAAATGTTTTTATGTGAGGCAATAAAAAAGGGGGTATATAAAGATCAAACATCTGTAAGGAACTTATAAGTAGGTGCTCCCTAAATAGCTTAGAGTAGAATATTGAATATCAGATTCATAGACATTTACAGGATGTTTACATACAGTAATACAAACAAGCAAAATGTGATACATTAAATACATTCTATACATTAGATATATTAGATAAATGTTCCCAGATATTAAATTGTAGGTGATCAGCAAAACTGACAGCTTGAACTCTTTGACTTCTTATTATTAACCTAATACTCAAAATTGTCATTGAAATTAGCACTGAGCTGAGCAAAAATTCTCAAAATTAACATTTAAATGATTAAGAGCAAATAAAACTATATTCAGTTATGATTTATCCACTTCTGATGTGAAGATCCACATTTCATCCTTTTTTAATTATTTTGTAGAACTGTTTTTACAAGAGTCTGGGCAGTAGAAATGTATGGAAGTCCATGGCATAGCTTGATATCTCATTGTGTACAAAATGTTTGAAATGCTTGGGATACATATGTAGGGGCATTATCAATGGCTGAAAGGGGAAGTCCCTTTCAGCTTTTATTACATACAATGAACAGTATCATAGACTTTTTTGTCAGAAAAGGCAAATGAGGTGAGAATAAAACACAAAATATTCAAGTATTTAAGCAAAGGGAGATAAATTAAATCTATAAGATTCGGTTTTGTAAGAAAAACATGTGAAGGGTGCTTTTTCAGTTGCTTTGCCCTTCCAGATAACATCAGAGGGCGGAGATCAGCAGGGAGGCTGCAGCAGTTTAACCCATGTTGCTGCATGCCAGGAGTTCTCCTGCCTGGAGATGGCATAGAGGAGTAACGAAGATGCCAGCAGCAGGGAGGTCCACCAGTAGTTGCTGTGGCTGGAGCAGAGACCTGCATACTTAAAGATAAAACTTAGACACATTAGTGGCTGAAAAGGTGCTCTGCAAGAGCATTGCACCTTGAAGCAGAGCAAACAAGACATATGATAATTAGGTGCTGCTAAGAGGAGAGTTGCAAAGCTAAGATAAAGCATGACGAAAGTTATTTCCCTCCCCCTCCTCTTTCCGAGGAGTGGGATGTATGTCTTTGATGCTAAAAGCAGGCAGATATAAAGACTTAGTTACAGTTGGCAGCATAGAACTGGGCATCCTAAAGCAGATTGGCATAATTAGTGAAGGCAATATACATATTTATAAAATAAATTGAAAAAGGTGTTTCTCTCTCATACTGCTAGAAGAGAGAAAGCAAGATTACTGAAGGGTCCTTTAGAGGAACCCCAGCATACATGAAGTTAAAATAAAGATGTACTTAAAAAGGAAAGGAAACAAAAAATAAACAAAAAATAGCAATAGCCTATGGTTAAAAAAGCACTTAAAACAAGTAAAAATTCTTACCAAGAAGGGTAGCATGTACAAACTTAACAATAACTGTTCAAAAATAAAAAGACAAAATGACTTAAAAAAAAACTTGTATGGCTGAACATGACAAAGAGGCATGGTGCCCAAGAGCATGTACAAAATGCCATATGGTGAGGCAGCCACAATTGTAGTAGCAAAACAAAATTCAATTTGACACCTTTCTAAATTAAAGCCAAAATTTCCAAAATAAAGCTCTTCCCTAGATGTAGAAGGAATAGGGGTAAGAGCAAAAAGGTTTATCGATAAAGGGATTATGTTTCTGCGAATGTGCAGAGTGCCTTAAGGCATAGAGCTGCATTAACGACAGATTGCTGGAGACTTGCTTGTGGAAAGCAAACACACAAAAATAGGACAAAAAAGATTGGAGGCAGGACAGGCTATTCCCTGCCTCTCAGTTCTTTGACAATTTAAAATGCATGGTGAGTGCCAATTAATTTTCAAAACAAAATCCTAAAAGTGTAATGTTCTGCTGTCTTATTGTATTAATATTCAATCACAATAAAACAGTTGGAAGCTGAAGAATCAAAGCAGGTTATTTTATTGGCCAATATAACAATATGCTGGTGAAAATTGCCTAAAGCACAGAGCAATTTCCACACACATCAAAGGATTGCAAGCATGGATATAGACTTTGATAATGGGTGGTTACAGAAACGTAATACACACGTAACACTGACCTGTCCAATATTGCTTTTGGACGTATAAGCAATTATTTGCATATCCAATAGAAAATGTTCTTCAAGGCGTTGCCTAATGGTTAATGAGGAGGCACAGCTTCACATTCCAAGATGACATGTCTTGTCTTAAATCAAAACTCTAGGCTTAATTAAGGAACCTGCCTGTACTAAGAGGGAATGACCTCACCTAGTCAGCTGCCTGCAAACTGCTTGCTGGGTCACTCTGACCCAGGCTTCTCAGCAATGAATATAGCTTGACCAAAGTACATGTTACCCATAATGCAAAGTGATTCTAGACTTGTACATAAGAATCTATATATGTGTGTGTGTGTTATGCTATGTGAATATGCATATATGTGACAGCATATATGTTTTCTCTATAAACTAAGTTAATTAGGGCACTACAAAAGCAAAAATTATTTGATTATAGCACTTAAGAATTAAAAGCAAAATGCATTCTTAAAATAGTAATAACCTATCTATATAAAACTACTCAAAATAAGAGGAAATCTGCTCAAATGATGACCTATGAGAACACTGTACAAAAAATACCATGAGCATTTCATTTTTGTGAGAGCAAACTTTAAAATTAGCCATTTACAAAAGACCAATGAAAAATGAAGCTGCAATGTCTTATGCATGTTAGAATCTTTAGAGACATGCAGTAGTCATACAAATATATAGAGCTCCCACAGAGAAAACTGAAGGTGAGAGCAAAAAATAATGCATGTGTCTCTCTGAACATGTGCAGAGAGTAATGCTCACAAAGTTAAAATTAGGTTTAGATCAGACACATAAACAAAAACTTCCATGGGGATTGCTTTAAGCCCTATGCTATACATTTCAATTGTTACCTAATTGGAACCAGAACTTAATATCTTTTTTCTTTTGATAATTCAGTGTTACAATAGAAGTCAACCTGAGGAAAAGTTTGATAAGAGCAGCAATTCCCAGGTGAGAGAGGGAGATTCTGCTTATTTCTAGACAATTCAAAAACCATTCACTAAGTTCCTATTAAAAATCCCATTCTGTGGCTTCTGATTGCAGTCTCAGGCAAAAAACTATTCCTATAATTTTTCTCTTATACATCATTTCTATATACTGTACCCTTTGATTTTTATCAGAATATAGGCAAGGGGAGTGGAGAGGAGCTTAGTAGACTCTCCCCTGCCCCTTTTGATTTCCTGAAGGAAGAAAAGGCGGCAAGAGCCACTTTCAATATAATTTCTAAAAATGCAATAAACAGTTTCCAATATATGCAAAAATGAAGCAAATGGAGTAGACATGTTACTAAACATTACTGAAAATATCTTATTGAAACCATATTATTGAAAATATACTAAAATATCTTACTAAACATTATTAAAATTCATATTTATTAAAACTCACATTACTGAAATTCACATTACTGAAATTCACATTACTGCGCAGTAATGAACATTAAAAGTAAAATACATAACTTATATTCTATACTTAAACTATAATGCAAAATAAGCAGGTTAAAAGAGACTAAGGGATAAATATTTTTCCTAAAATTCATATCACACAAGAACATATCACACAAGATTTTTATTAATCCATGGTACCTTAAGGATTAACAAAAACTGTTTTAAAAAATGCTAGAATATTTGTTCCTTTTCTACGCAAAACGCGTTTTTATTCTTTGTGAACTAACATTAAAAAAGCTGGCCTGGCTTTTTTGAAATGAAATCCACTGCTGTTCCAAGTGAACATTCTATACAGAGACATTTATTCAAACAGAAAACCACATATGCAATACTATTTCTTATAAGGAGAAAACACACTATATAATTATTTCTTTCCTGTGCCAGATAGACTTCTCTGAGCCAAGGAGGTTTCACTACAATTGCAAACCATGACTAAAACTTACACCTTTTCAATATTAAACAAAAGTTAGATTAGAAAGGACAAAAACAAATTTCCTTGCTGAGGATGCTGTTTCCTTCATTAACCTGTAAAGGAAGGGTTAAACATTTGCTGATTTTGGTACACATCCTGTGACTGGAGAGGTTCAATCATGACATATAAAAAGATTGCAATATTTTCAAATAGCAACAACATTAAAATAAAGGTGATCCTAATGAGTTACCCAACTATAAATATATCTTCAGATTGCTAGCAATAACTTTAAATTAGACAAATAGGTAAAAAGTAGACAACACGTTCACACTCATTCATTCAAGAGAGAGACTCAAAATTGGAAAAACAAAGAAACTGTTCCATTGGGTTGCTTGTTCCAGGATAGCTTTATAAGTCTTGTTGCAAAATAAAGTGATGAAAACATGTTAAACGTCAACAACTTTAAATGAATTGAAAACGTTAGAACCATAGGGTATGGATTTTTTCCTTTTCCTGTATTCTCAAGGAGGTGGCACCTCTGTGACTGGAATTTTTAAAACAGCCCGAAAGGCACATTGGGTGCTGGCTGTTAAGGTTACCTGAGCCAGCAAAGCCTGTGCTTCCAAAGTAGAAAACTGCCCTTTACCTGCCATGTGATCTGTTGTCCTTGCTTCACTAAAAACTGGATGAGAAAGAGAGGCATAATTAATTTGAACATTTTCCTGTGCATCCTGCTCATATGTGATAGGAAATTCCTCCAATGATTCTGCCAGTCCCTCAGCCTCCACCCTGCCATTCTCTGTCACTCCTTCCATCATTTGTTCAAAGGCATTTTTGATCACAGGACCTAGAGGATTTGCGTTTGTTTTTTCCTCTGGAAGAGAGCTGGAGCACTCAGGAAGTGCCGATAGAGGAAGTACTACAAGTAACTGATACTGAGATGGAGGGGAGACATTTGATAAGGTGAGGAGAGGACTGTCAGAGGGACCAAATTTCTCAATGGCATACCAACACAAATGCCAGAGCTGCAGAGTATGAATGGATGCTCTTGGCTCAGTGTGGAAAACCTTCCCTATTCTTTCCCAGTCTCCCAACCTTAAGGATCCTTGTTCTGGATACCAAGGACACTGTTCCCTTATTTCTTGAACCAGCTGAGAAAGCTGCGAGCTGGAAATGCTCTGTCCTATCTTCTCTAAAAGATAGCTCAATTCCTCCACATGCCTCTGCTGTCCAGCAGAGAGAGAGGAGCCCATACTTACCTGGGATTCTGTAAACAGAATGAAGGGTGCACCTCGAAGCCCTTGCCGGGCGAAGTAAGCGGGCTTGCATCAAGTCTTGAGATTCTTAAAACAGAATGAGGTACATCAGGTCCCTGTTCCCAGGGCTCCAGATGAAGGGAAAACACACACACAAGTGTATCTTGATCCGTGAGAGAACCAGCTCTAACTCCTGAGTGGAGCTCCCAGAGTATTTATTAAGAAAAACACATAATGAATAGCAAGGTTGATCAATACTTTTAGACAATGGAGTTTTAGGCAAAGCATACCATGATTAATGATTAACAAGATCAAGGAATGGAAAAGACAATGATACATTCCAGAGGATGAGTGGATTAAAGCTAATCCCTTTAAGGTTGATGAGGTAAGGAGGTCACTATACAGTCAGTAGACTTTTAGTCAGGAGCATTTCTTAGACCTAGAATTTATTGTGAACCAATATTTCAATATGGTAAGGATCAGAGTTCTGTGGCACCATTATTAATATAGTGAGGGTTTGCCCTGCCACTAATTAACATGGTTTCATAAATCTCTTCAGTGCGTTATCCGGCATGTGTGAAAGCGTCCTTATTAATATTAGTAAAGCTGATGGTGTTAACCCCGTTTAGTGCTTGTGTACAACTCCAATCCCAAAGACAAGGCTGCAGCATGACTATTATTTATCAGTTTTAAAGAGAGAAAAAGCTGCAAATCAATTAAAATAACAGATGTATTGTGTGTACACTGGCTGTTGCATTCGTTACAGCTTGAATGTACAGGCTAGGCATGAGTTTGGTGACCCAAAAATGTTAATTGATGAGCAATGGAGATGTAGCAGGACATGGAAATGAAATACATCCTAGAGAAGAAAAAAAGCAGTAGAGAGTAGAATAAAATAATAAGCCACCCCAGCCCCCAAATGGGAAAATATGGTGTATGCAAACTCTGCATACACCTTTGTAAGGTGATTTCCCATCATAAGGATCCACTTGCACTTTGGGATTATTTCAGATTTGTGACCCAGCAGTCTGAATGCAGCCAGCAGATTGTACTAATCTGGGCCAGACCCTGGAAAACCACCCAGTTTTTGCAAGCCGTGCAAAAAGCCAGTTTACTGCCTCCACTGCGGGCCATCAGCTGTGGCTGGATTCCACTTGGGGAATCACAAGTTGCGCAGTCCTGGTTTGGCTAATCGCCGGATGGTGTAAAAGAGAGCCCTTCGGGTTCTGTAGTTATTGCAGATGTTTGTTTCTCTTTCCTTTAACTGGAAACAGTTTTCCCATAAACCCATGGCCAGCTTTGTGTGCCATTAAGTCCCAGTGGAGTGCAAGCATCAGGCAGCAAGATTAAAAGCAAATACGGTTATGAATTGTCTCTTTTCCCTCGGCAGGGTTTTCCCCCACCCCCTTTTAAACTTATGTCATTATTCCATTAATCATTTCTAACAATTGTGCTTTTCAGCGCTGTGAGGGCAGCTCTCTCTCTTTTTTGCAGTCTGTTGAAAAGATTAACTGAAAGGTGTTCAGAGGCGCAGAATCCTATCAGCAAGAGAAATCAAATGTCACACCCTTCACTTCCGAGAGAGTCATCAATCATTCTGAGGAGAGAAGAAGTGTTCTCCAGTGGCCTCACTTAGATGAGGAAGAAGGGGTATCTCACAGAACACCCCTGTTCATAATGGGAATGATGGATGATTCCTCCGGGAGTGGAGTAGATGACATTTGATTTCAGGGCTGTGGTGGCTTGTGACGGAGGGCTCTCACCCTGCTCGAGATTCAGGCCTCAGAGGTTTTCAGGGGAAAGAAGCTGATGGCATTCTGTCGCAAAAAACAGAAAACTAGGGCAGTTAACAGGAAAATTCGGGTTTGAGTTTATTGGCCTGTTTCCCCCAGGGAAAACCTGAATGCTGAATTACCTAGGTAGGAATTCGGCTTTAAATTCGGGATTCCTGAAAAATTCGGCCATTTAAACCCATTAAACCCATTTTGCCGCTTTTTGCGGTTTGCCCGGTCTGATCTTTGAAAGACGCAAGACAAAAGTTTCTTTATGAGCACCAAACTCATTCTTTGAATCTTGGTCATTAAAAAAGTGGCTCCTATACTGACAGGTATTCTCAGTTCTGTGACAATGCGCTGTCTTAAGAAAAACAGTGGTAAATGGTGGTCAAGAGTGCCTTGAATTAGCTGCATTTGGTTCTCTACTCTCTCCTTTCTTAGACTCACTGACTAATCCCTGCTTTTCCAGTGTCATGGCTGGACTTAAGGCTGCCAACCTCCAGGTACTAGCTGGAGGTCTCCTGCTATTACAACTGATCTCCAGCCGATAGAAAATGGAGAAAATGGCAATTGGACTCTGTGGCATTGAAGTCCCTCCCCTCCCCAAACCCCACCCTCCTCAGGCTCCACCCCCAAAACCTCCCACCGGTGGCAAAGAGGGACCAGGCAACCCTAGTTGGACTACTGGGGCACGCTCTGTGTTGGGCTGCCTTGAAAACAGCCCACAAACTGCAGCGGGTACAGACTGTAGCAGCCCCGTTATTGACAAGAGCTAGCCAATGGGAATGTATCTGGCCTGTTTTAAAAGGATGGCTACCAGTTGGTTCCTAAGATCAATTCAAAATGTTGGTTTTGACCTTTAGAGTACTTAATGGCCTAGGACCCACATATCTGAAGGGCTGTCCCACCCCATAGCTCCCTGTGTGTCAACAGTGGGCTTCTGGTTGCCATCTTCTAGTTGTTCCTCCACATAACATGCCCCCCTTGGCATCTTCTAGAACCCATTCCTTTTCTATAATGCCTCCACCTTTTGGAATGGATGCCCTGTGGAGACAGAGGTGCCATCTTTGTGTTTTAGCAAATTCTGTAAGGTTCCTTAATTGCATTTAGTTGGGTTTAAGCTGCAGGTGTTTTCTTGAGGAGGGAGATTAATGGGATTTTACTATCTTTTGCATGCTTTTAATTTTTGGAATTGTAAACTGCCTTGAGTCACAAGGGAAAAACCAGAAATAAGTATTTTAATGAACAAATATTAAATATAACCATTGTTTTCTAATAATATTGGTTTCCCATGATTATTGTTCCCTGGCATTAAAAAATGGTTTGCTAGTAGTAGTGTTGCCAGTTTCCAGATGGCACCTGGAGTTCTCGTAGAATTACAGCTGCTCACCAGAGTCTGGTGAAATCAGTTGTGACCCCCTGGAGAAAATGGATACTTAGAAGGATGGGCTTTATGGGTGTTATACCCTCCCGAGGTCCCTCCCCTCCCCAAACCCTGCCTTGTCCACACTGCACCCCCAAAACCTCCAGGAATTTCCCAAGCAGGATTTGGCAACCCTATCTGCTACCTTGTTTGTTAGAGGCTCAGCTTGAAATACTAATGGTTTTACAGCCCATTCCTGAACTGGAGGCATGCGGGGACGGGTGAGGGGGGAGGCGCCACGGCAGTTCCCCACACCCCACACGCCGAAAACATTTTAAAAGCCTTTCTGGGGCTTTTAAAATTTTAGATGGGGCTTTTTGCCCCATAGAGAACAGTGAGGCTGCACCTGCTAAAAAGCAGGCTCAGCTATACCGTTCTCAGTGCCAGCGTCTGGGGCTGAAAGGGGACGGGAGGCTGCTTAATGGCAGCTGCTCCTCCCGGAACGCCCTGGGAACACCTCCCGGGACTCCGGAACAACCCCCGAAATGCTGGTGCACACCTTTATGCTGGTGGGACTCCGGAAGGCCCCACCGGCGTTCCAGGGCGGTGCTGCTGTGGCGGCATACAGAGACTGGCGTCCGGGCCTCCACACCAACACTGGGGCCACTAACGCTGGCATATGTAGCCTGTATGGGTGGAGGACCCCAATGCCGGTGCAGCGCCTTCCTGCTTTCGCCCTTAAAGGTCAGGAATGCTCTGTTAATGGAAAAGAGGGTCAGGATAACATAGGGGTCTAGCCTGAGGTAATCTGTTTTGGGTCCCCAGGGAAGCAAGCAGACAGGGTTTAAGTTCCAGAAGTAGTAAACTATGGTCAGGATGTGGGGTCTTGCATCTAGCTAAATGAGTACTTAGTATTTTCTTTCTTTCTTTCTTTCTTTCTTTCTTTCTTTCTTTCTTTCTTTCTTTCCTTCCTTCCTTCCTTCCTTCCTTCCTTCCTTCCTTCCTTCCTTCCTTCCTTCCTTCCTTCCTTCCTTCCTTCTTTCTTTCTTTCTTTCTTTCTTTCTTTCTTTCTTTCTTTCTTTCTTTCTTTCTTTCTTTCTTTCTTTCTTTCTTTCTTTCTTTCTTTCTTTCTTGTATTAGCCACCCTTCTTCCTTAAGGAGCACACGGGAGTTTACCATATTAAAAAAATACATGAAATAGGGTACATAAAATTCATAAAACAAAAAAATTAAATCACAATTTAGGACTGCTTTTAATCAAATGCAGCCCTAAATAAAACCATCTTCTGCTGCCCCTTAAAGATTGAAAGAGAGGGGCCTACCTGGGGAGGTTGTTCTCTAATTGTGGGGCTGCCACTGGAAAGGCCCTCTCTGTCAGCCCTTGGCCCACAGAACCAGAAATCACCACAAAGTCGTATAGAGTCCAAACAGGTGGATTTTACTGATCAAATAGGCATACAGTGCAAACGAATAAAATGACAGCTATGAAAGGCTCACTAGCTGGGAGATATTATAAGGCAGGAAAGGCGGGAGATTACACGCAGGAATACAGTTTCCCAGGAGCTGAGTTCCCAGGCTTAGGCTTAGGCATGCGACCTTGGGGGGCAGACAATACAGCACAGAGACAGAGGCAATAACGAAACCGAGATAGCAGCCTGACATTCTGCTCCCCTCAAGGCCCCCTCCCAGTTCGCAAGGGGGCTGGCCTGTTTGGGTAAGCAATGTGAAAGGCGTCAATGAGGTCGGGGGCGGAGACATCCCGTGCGCGCACCCATTCGTCATAGGCAGGGGGGAAATGTTTCCAACGAACTAGATACTGGAGAGTACCATGGTGAATACGGGAGTCAAGGATCTTGGAGACTTCGAAGTGTTCTTCCCCCCCCACCATGATGGGTTGCGCAGGCGGTGGGTCCGGATGCCACCGTGGAGAAGCAACATGGGGTTTGAGGAGGCTTATGTGGAAAACAGGATGCACACGCCTCAAAGATTTGGGGAGAGCCAGTTCCACTGTGACAGGGTTTATGACCCGAGTAATGGGGAAAGGGCCAATGAATTTGGCGCTGAGCTTATGGCACGGTTGGGTGGAACGGAGGTTTTTGGTGGAAAGGTAAACCAGGGCACCCACTTGCAGATCACCCCCGGGGGAGCGATGTTTGTCAGCTTGCGCTTTGTATTTACGTTTGGCCCGGTCGAGGTTGCTAACGAGCCAGGGCCAAGTGGTACGGAGGGCGTGTGCCCAGGAGGCAATGTCGGGGTTCCCCTCCCCCTCTACATCATCTGTAGGAACGATGGGACTGAAATCTTGTCCATACACAGCAAAAAACGGGCTAAAACCTGTGGATTGATGCATGGCATTATTGTAGGCATATTCTGCTAAAGGTAGCAGTTCCACCCAGTTATCCTGGTGGTAGTTAACATAACAACGCAAATAGCATTCGAGTACAGCATTGACACGTTCAGTTTGACCATCGGTTTGAGGATGGTATGCACTAGACAATCCCTGTTCCACCCCCACCAACTTGAGGAAAGCTTTCCAAAACTTAGAAACGAAACCACTTCCGCGGTCACAAATTATTTTACGCGGAAACGAATGTAAACGAAATATATGCGTCACGAAGAGGCGGGCCAGTTTCTGAGCAGAGGGGATCCCTGCACATGGAATCAAATGTATTTGCTTAGAAAACAAATCAGTAACAACCCACAACACAGTTTTACCCCCACTGAGAGGGAGATCAGTCATGAAGTCCATAGCGATCACTTCCCAAGGTTTGCTGGGCGTTTCAAGAGGTTGTAGCAGTCCCGGGGGTTTGCCCTGCGATCGTTTCGCAGCGGCACAAACGGGACAGCTGCGGATGAAGGAGTCAATGTCGGAACGCATTCCCCCCCACCAGAACTGTCTGCGCAATAAGTGAAGGGTCTTCAGAAACCCAAAGTGCCCAGCTGTTTTGGCTCCATGAGCTAAATGTAAAACGTCCTTCCGGAGAGCTTTGGGTACATACAATTTTGAGTCTTTGTACCAGGACCCCCCTTGTTCCAAAACACCAGGAGGTAGGGTATGAGCGGAACGTTCTAAAAGGCACTGGTCCCGAAGGACAGTTAAAAAGGATTCGGAGATGGGGAGTTTGGAGGGAGCCCCCCCGTCGGTTCTGGAGATCTGAGAAATAGTTATAGGGCTAGTGCTTACGTGTGGCGGCGCGCAGACTGCAGGCGGCTGAGCGGTCGGAGGGGTAGGAGGGGCGGGAACTCCGGTCTGTTGCGGTGGCGGCTGGGCAGCCGGTTGGGCTGGCGGAGCTTGCGAGGTGTGTTGATGCTGGGATCGGGTTTGCACAGCCAGCATAGGTAGGGCCCCACGTTGCATAGGGGTGAACAGAGAGTTGGTGGGTCTTTCGAGTTTTACCGGATATTGTGGTAAACGGGAGAGGGCATCCGCGAGAACGTTCTGCTTCCCAGGGACGTGCTTCAGGGTGAAACGGAACTGAGCAAAGAACTCCGCCCACCGTTGTTGTTTCGCCGATAGCTTATGGGACCCCGTGAGGGCAGCTAGATTTTTGTGATCGGTCCAAACTTCAAAGGGTATTTTAGACCCTTCCAAGAATTGCCGCCATAAAGTCAGTGCATGATGAACTGCAGAGGCCTCTTTCTCCCAGATGGGCCAGTTTAATTGAGCGTGCGCAAATTTTTTTGAAAAGTAAGCGCAAGGGTGAAGAAGACCGTCCGGTCCTTGCTGGAGGAGAGCCCCTCCCATGGCTACATCGGAAGCATCGACTTGCACAATGAACATTTGATTTGGGTCTGGGTGCCGTAGCACCGGCTCCGAAGTGAAGAGGCGTTTGAGGGCCAGAAAGGCGGCTTGGCATTGCTCAGTCCATAGGATCTTTGCGGAGGGCAAGGCAGCCGAGCTTACTTTTCCTTTAGTTTTCAGCAGGTCCGTAATGGGTAGAGCCACTTGGGCGAAGTTAGGGATGAATCCCCGATAGAAGTTTGCAAATCCCAGAAATTGCTGTACTTGCTTACGGTTGGTGGGGGGAGTCCAATCGAGGACGGCTTGGACTTTGGCGGGGTCCATGCGAAGACCTTGGTGGGAGATGATGTATCCCAAAAACGTGAGTTTGCTTTGGTGAAATTCACACTTAGCTAATTTAGCGAACAGTTGATGGTTACGCAGGCGTTGTAGAACTTCTCTGACCAGAGTCACATGCTCGTCCATAGTTTTCGAATAAATGAGAATGTCATCTAAGTAGACCACCACCCCACGATATAGAAGGTCATGTAGGATTTCATTGATGAGTTGCATGAAGACCCCCGGGGCCCCTTTTAATCCGAACGGCATTACAAGGAATTCATACATTCCGAAACAGCTAGAGAAGGCAGTGAGGTGTTCATCTCCTTCGCGGATACGGACTCGGTAGTAGGCTTCCACCAAGTCTAATTTAGAGAACACACGGCCTTCCTGTAATTGTCCCAAAATATCCGATATTAATGGGATAGGATAGGCGTTGGTCTGGGTAACCGCATTGAGCTTTCTGAAGTCAATGCACAGGCGAAGGTCGCCCTCTTTTTTCCGGACGAAAAACGCGGGGGCCGAGTTTGGGGCATTCGAAGGGCGAATGAACCCTCTGGCGAGGTTTTTGTCCAAAAAGTCCCGGAGGACAGTGCGCTCGGAAGCGCTCATAGGGTAAATCTTACTTTTGGTTAATGTGCAGTCCTTTACTACTTCAATCGCACAGTCTGAGGCCCGGTGGGGGGGTAAGGCATCACATTCCTTAAGGTCGAAGACATCTTCAAAGTCCCGGTATACAGCGGGTAGAGCCGGTGGTATTGGGGCAGTAGAGGTTAACGCTGGAACGGGCGGAAATGGCAGAGCAAAGTTTTGCCGATGCTGGTCGCAGGTGGGACTAGCGAAAGAAATAGTGTCTGTTTCCCAATCAATACTGGGACTATGTCCTTTAATCCAGTTAATTCCCAAGACCACTTCAAATCGGATAGGGGCTATAGTGAAGTCTATTTGTTCCCAGTGGGAACCAATTCCCATTGCCACCCCTATGGTGCGATGATCAACCGGACCCCCCTGGAATTGGCTCCCGTCCATTTGAGCAAATTGGACGGGGGCGGGTAAAGCCTCTGAGTCGGCTCTGAGGGCAGCAAACGTGGCTTCGCTTATGAGAGTGCGACAGCAACCGGAGTCAATTAGTGCTTTGACGGGGATTTGTGGACCTCCGTTAAGTTGTTGTAAAACTGCATCTACGTAGACGGTGGAGTCCACTTCTTTGATTTTGGTAGGAGCATTCGGTTTGATAGGAAGATCTTGAGAGGTCTGTGGAGATGCTCCATTCACCACAGACCGGAGCCGTTTTTTGACAAGTCGAGGGGAGATTCCAGGTTTAAGGCTGGAGAAATCCAAGGGTTTTCCTCATCCGAAGAGGGAAAGCTGTCCCCCAATGGGGCACTTGTAATCCGAGACCCGGCGGGGTCGTTGGAAGCAGGCAGGGAGGCTGGGTCCCCGGCATGGAGTGCAGAGGGTGTGGGCCTTCCCGGAGCTGCGCTGCGGGTGGCCGCGGTGCCTCTGCGTGGTGGACGACCTCGGGCGCGGGTTGTCGTGCTGGGACGAAATAATTCCTGGCGGCGTGGGCAAACGGCTGCAAAGTGGCCCATTTCTCCGCATGTAAGACAGGCACCCCTCTGAAATCGGACTTCACGTTCCTGGAGCGGACGTGGGGGATTTCGTGGGACGAGCAGTGGTGCCTTGGGTTGAGGCTTTTGGGTGCCCTTCTCCTTGTGCTTTTGACGGACGAGAGAAATAAAGCGGCGGCGGCTTTCCACTTCCTCGGCTAATAGGATCCAGCCTTCGAGGGTATCGGGATCGCCCCGCATGTAAGACCAGTTCAGAATGTCAGGATGCAAGGCTTCCCTGAAATGATGGATTAGGGTGGTCTCGGGCCAACCTACAATTTTACTTGCCAGTCGCTGAAATTCATCGGCAAATTCCCGAACTGTAGCAGAGCCTTGTTTTAATTGTAAAAGTTCCGTTTTGGCTCTTTCTCCCAGGAAGGGGTCCTCAAACCTCCTTCTCAGGGCAGTCATGAAGTTGTTGAGGGAACGAATCGCACGAGAGCGGGTGTCAAACTGGAGGACCATCCAGTCAGCCGCTTTGCCTGTCAGGAGGGAAGCTACGTACCGCACCCGGCTATCTTCCGTGGGGAAAAGTTGACCTTGTTCTCGCATATAACTGTCCACTTGATGCAAGAAACAAGGCAAAGTCTCAAGAGATCCGTCATACGTAGTCCTCAATTTGAGTTGCTTCCAAGGGCCGGGCGCGGGCTGACCCGGTTGCACGGGTGGTCCGGGTAGAGGAGCAACAGGAGCTCCAGGAGGCAAGGGTGGAGCAGGCACATTAGCAGGTGGTTGCACGGGTGGTTGGAGCGGAGGAGCAACAGGTGCTCCAGGAGGTAAGGGTGGAGCAGGCACATTAGCGGGTGGTTGTACGGGTACCGCCTGACCCGGTATCGGAACGGGCTGTCTCTGAGCTATCAGGGTTTGTTGTAATTGCCTGTTCTCGTGAAGCATAAGTTCCATTACTTCTTGGAGTTGATCCACACGGTCGGAGAGCTCCCGATTCTGGGCTCGTAAAAGATGAACCTCCTCACTTGGGCCCCCAGTAAGATGAGGCTTACTGGTTCGGAAGCTCGTGGCCCATTGAGAGCTATCCCCATATAAATCCTCGTCTTCAGACTCATCTGAGTCTCGACGTCGGTCAGCCAAACGGCGTGCGCGTTGGGTCGTACGCGACGGGACAAACGCCGGGGAAAAGGTGAGACCTGATAGTCCCAGTACATAGTCCTTGGGGCGCGTGTCCACGTTCGCCTGATTCCTTGCTGCAGCCGCCCTGGCTGCTTCCGCCGCCTCTCTCTCTCTTGCGACCCTAGCCGCTTCGGCGGCTTGCTGATCCGCAAGAACTTTGGCGTTCTCAAGTCTTAGGGCAGCCTCTGCCGTAATGCGCGGCAAAAGTTCTGTCTCGAGGAGCAAGAGTATGGGGTCAGGTTCCCCGCCCAGCAGAGGTTGTACTCGAACCGCCAGTGCGGATGCCTCGGCTCCAAACGTCGGGGTCAAAACTTGAGCCAAGGTGGCTACCGGGGTGTCCTTTGTACATTCCACAAGGAGAAGAGCGGTGCTAATAGCGACTCGCTTGGCCTCAGCCTGGCAGCTGGCCGCATCCGGGATCAGGGAAAAACCCTCCGGTGGGGCTCCCGCCATGGTAGAAAGAGTTTGTCGAGAAATAAGATTATCCAGAAGTCCAGTTAATATTTGTAAATCCTCAGTCGCCAATCGGGCATCGTCCAGTAATTGATCCAAGTCCTGAAGATCTAAACGAGCATCAGTATCCTCCGATGTTAACATCCAGAGACGTCCTGTAAGAGATTGCCACTGCGCGTGTACCAGTCCCCTCAAGCGGCAAACCTCTCGGTTCGTCCGGAAAAGTTCAGCAATTAAGTCTTGTAACAGAGTAGGGTCCTCTGAGAAGGGCTCCAGGGTAGTAGATCACCTGGAGAGCTGCATAGCTCCCATCCAAGTGGCAGGCGAACCCCCCTGGGCTCCAGCCTGGCTAGGAGAACGGTGAAGATGTGAGAGAGCTGTCATAATGTCAGCCCTTGGCCCACAGAACCAGAAATCACCACAAAGTCGTATAGAGTCCAAACAGGTGGATTTTACTGATCAAATAGGCATACAGTGCAAACGAATAAAATGACAGCTATGAAAGGCTCACTAGCTGGGAGATATTATAAGGCAGGAAAGGCGGGAGATTACACGCAGGAATACAGTTTCCCAGGAGCTGAGTTCCCAGGCTTAGGCTTAGGCATGCGACCTTGGGGGGCAGACAATACAGCACAGAGACAGAGGCAATAACGAAACCGAGATAGCAGCCTGACACTCTCTCATATACCCACCAGATGAGCTTCTTTGATTTGGTGGGACAGATAGGAGGGCCTCTCCTTGTGATCTTGATTCTCAGGCAGGAATGTATGGGAGAAGATGGTCCTTCAGATACCTGCTGGGGCCTGGAGATCTCCTGGAATTACAAGTGATCTCCAAACTATAGGGATCAGTTTCCCTGGAGAAAATGGCTGCTCTGGAGGGTGGTCTTTATGGTATTATACCCCAAATCTACAAGAATTTCCCAATCTGGACTTGGCAACCCTAGATTTGGCCCCTGAAAGTAAGTGTGTTCGGACCCCAGTAACCCTGCCCATTTTTAATTGAGGCCAGGTAAGAACATTTTCTCACCTTCGCTTAATGGGAGAAGAAGCAGAGTCTTCCGCTTATTATATAAGTGAAATTGGATTTTTAATGTCTTTTTTAAATGATGTTTCTAGTGGTGTTCCTGACTAGTCTTTGCAATCTCTGATAGTCTCGAGTGGACAACACTCTGGGGTATAAATGTGGTACCACATTAAAAATCAGAAAGTATCTTTCAGATATGTATCCAAATAATTATTAATTCAGAGCGAATGCGATGTGTTGCTTCTGTGAATTTCTGGGAAGACTGTTCCAGACAGGTATTTTGGTTATATTTGAAAGCACATGTACCGTACTTGTTGAACCCCAGCTGAAATTTTCATCATTCTTTCCCTTGTTTAATGAACAGGCTTGCCAACCTCCAAGTAGGGGACTGGTGATCTCCCAGAACTAAAACTGATCTCCAGAGATCCCTTCCCCTGGAGAAAATGGCATCATACCCTGCTGAAATCCCTCTTCCCCCCCAAATCCTGTCCTTCCCAGGCTCCACTCCCAAAATCTCCAGGAATTTCCAACCCAAGTTGGCAACCTTATTAAGGAAATGTGTTTTGTGGGCACGACCTTGGGGAACTGTCCTAGAGCCCTTCAGGGGCTATTCGCTTGTCTGTTCTCATCCTTTACCTCCAAAGAGCTGAGAATGAAACTTGCAGAACTTTCCATGTTTGGCTGCTTTAATGCCGGCTGATGGAGGAGGGCAGGCCATTAATCTTCTCCATATTGCGGCACAGTCCCAGTTTTCTACTCAAGGACGACTTCCTCCTCTCCTTCTTCTCCAGTTACCACACACATGCTGCACACACATTGTTTCTCAGCTCTATATTCTGTTGTCCAAATGTCTTTAAAAAAAAAAAAAGGAAAAAGAAATAAAGAAAGAAAGACTATGGAAAACAGGAACTGTTCACTGCTGCAAGAATAGCCTTTTACATTTGAGGTCACCCGCCTTGGCAAATCAGCAAGTTAATGGGCCTGAAAAGATTACCCTCCTTCAGAAAGACGTAAACACTCTGCTTTTAATGTAAGAGAAATGAGTTTGGATGCCTTTCATCTCCCTTTGCACAATCCAGATGGTTGGACCCTCTTTCATCCCCACCACATTATAAATACATGATAAAATATGTAATGCACAAAGTGCAGATTTATGTCCCTGGCATGATGGTGTTTTAAGTTCTCCTTCTCCATCCCCCCCACTCCTGTAACAGAAAAAGTATAGCTTAAAGATTTGTAAAGTTCCTTATTGGGTCACTTATTTCATGCTCTTAAAAGTACTGGGTAAAATGTCCTCTTTCCATGTGCCGTGTTTTTAATTCACATTTGCCTAAGCAGAGCTGTACCTTCTTTGCCAACCTTTGCATATTTCAATTAATTTGTACCAATCCAAAATGTATATTATATTATATTATATTATATTATATTATATTATATTATATTATATTATATTATATTATATTATATTATATTATATTATATTATATTATATTGAATTTTATCCCTCCCCTTCTCTGGCAATCGGGGCTTGGGACGATTAACAACATAGATGCAAAACGTAAATAAAATAAAAATATTCTATAAAACAATTTGACATACTGGCGCCATTATTATGGTGTGTAGCCGTAATGCCAATAGAGGCTTTGTGTCATAACACAGGCGGGCACCAGACCAGTGCCAGCCTGAATGTGGCCCATTTTCCAGTCTGAGCACAAATGCACACTCAAACAGCCTAAAGAGGGCAGCTTGCAGGTATCACTGTTTGTCTCCTGGAGTCTGTAGGGCAGGGCCCCCCAAAAAAACGTTTTGCACCTGCGGGCACCTTTGGCATTCTGACACAGTGAGGTGGCCGCAGCCACAAAATGGCTGCTGCAGGAGGCGGAGCCAGACACAAAATGGCAGTCGCAGCTTACCTTCAGTCACACAGTGAAGATCCTTGTGCTGTGGTGGCCGCTGCTGCCGAAGCGATGTTTTTTTTTTCCTTCAAAATCTGCACAACCACTCAAATCTCCAGTGGTCAATCAGAAGCCTTGCTGGGGAAAAGCCCCACCTGGCCCCACTCACTTCCTAAAGACATTTGACAGGCACCAAGAAAGGTGTTGGCGGGGGGCATAATGACGCCCATGGGCACCATGTTAAGGGCCCCTGATGTAGGGCTCCCTGGCTTAGGTTCTTCATCAGACTTAAAGAAGCCCCTTTTTCTAACCAGCGACCCATGCAACAGCA
>NW_026612366.1:0-17500 GCF_029931775.1 Euleptes europaea | reverse complement strand
TTTAGGTGGCTCTTGATTGAGCTGAACTTGAGAGTATTCCATCAGCCTGTCAGCATTACACAGACTTTCATTATACATTACAGAAACCTCTTCAACGGCCCAGTTTGCATGATGTGTACTAGCTCTATATTTAATTAATCCCGCACATGTTCACAGATTACCATAGTTATGTCATTGACCATGACAGGGCTAGGGTAAGGGTTCGGGTTAGGCTTAGGGTTAGAGTTAGGGTTGGGTTAGGGATAGGGATAGGGATAGGAATAGGGATAGGGATAGGGATAGGGATAGGGATAGGGAAAGGGATAGGGATAGGGATAGGGATAGGGATAGGGATAGGGATAGGGATAGGGATAGGGATAGGGATAGGGATAGGGATAGGGATAGGGATAGGGATAGGGATAGGGATAGGGATAGGGATAGGGATAGGGATAGGGATAGGGATAGGGATAGGGATAGGGTTAGGGTTAGGGTTAGAGGTTTGGTGTTAGGGTTAGGTTTAGGTTTAGGGTTAGGATTAGGGTTAAAGTTAGGGTAAGGGTAAGGGTTAGCGATAGGGTCAGGGACAGGGACAGGGACAGGGACAGGGATAGGGATAGGGATAATGATAGGGATAGGGATAGGGATAGGGATAGGGATAGGGATAGGGATAGGGATAGGGATAGGGATAGGGATAGGGATAGGGATAGGGATAGGGATAGGGATAGGGATAGGGATAGGGATAGGGATAGGGATAGGGATAGGCATAGGGATAGGGATAGGGATAGGGATAGGGGTAAAGATAGGGATATGAATAGGATTAGGGTTAGGGTTAGGGGGTTTGGTCTTAGGGTTAGGGTTAGGGTTAGGGTTAGGGGTTAGGGTTAGGGTTAGGGTTAGGGATAGGGTTAGGGTTAGTGTTGGGGTTAGGGTTAGGGTTAGGGTTGGTATTAGGGTTAGGGTTAGGGTTAGGGTTAGATTCAGGGTTAGGATTTTGGTCAGGGTTAGGGTAAGGGTTAGGTTTAGGGTTAGGGTTAGGGATAGGGATAGGGATAGGGATAGGGATAGGGATAGGGATAGGGATAGGGATAGGGATAGGGACAGGGATAGGGATAGAGATAGGGATAGGGATAGGGATAGGAATAGGGATAGGGATAGGGATAGGGATAGGGATAGGGATAGGGATAGGGTTTGGGTTTGGGTTTGGGTTTGGGTTAGCGTTAGAGTTAGGGTTAGGGTTTGGTGTTAGGGTTAGGGTTGGGGTTAGGGTTAGGGTTAGGGTGAGGTGAGGTTAGAGTTAGGATTAGGGTTAGGGTTAGGGTTAGGGTTAGGGTTAGGGTTAGGGTTAGATTTAGGGTTAGGGTTAGGGTAAGGGTTAGGGTTAGGGTTAGGGTTAGGGTTAGGGTTAGGGTTAGGTTAGAGTTAGGGTTAGAGTTAGGGTTAGGGTTTGCTGTTAGGGTTCGGGTCATGGTCAGGGTTAGGGTTAGTGTTAGGGTAAATGTTTGGTGTTTTGGTTAGGGTTAGGGTTAGGGTTAGGGTTAGGGTTAGGGTTAGGGTTAGGGTTAGGGTTAGGGTTAGGGTTAGGGTTAGGGTTAGGGTTAGGGTTAGGGTTAGGGTTAGGGTTAGGGTTAAGATTAGGGTTAGGTTTAGGGTTAGGTTTTGGGGTTAGGGTTAGTGTAAGGGTCAGGGTGAAGGTTGTCACGGTTCAGGCCTTTAAGTGCCTACACTCTTTGAAAAGATCCGTTACTAAGAAGGGACTAGAGCGACTTTTTTAGGTGGCTCTTGATTGAGCTGAACTTGAGAGTATTCCATCAGCCTGTCAGCATTACACAGACTTTCATTATACATTACAGAAACCTCTTCAACGGCCCAGTTTGCATGATGTGTACTAGCTCTATATTTAATTAATCCCGCACATGTTCACAGATTACCATAGTTATGTCATTGACCATGACAGGGCTAGGGTTAGGGTTCGGGTTAGGCTTAGGGTTAGAGTTAGGGTTGGGTTAGGGATAGGGATAGGGATAGGGATAGGAATAGGGATAGGGATAGGGATAGGGATAGGGATAGGGATAGGGATAGGGATAGGGATAGGGATAGGGATAGGGAAAGGGATAGGGATAGGGATAGGGATAGGGATAGGGATAGGCATAGGGTTAGGGATAGGGATAGGGATAGGGATAGGGATAGGGATAGGGATAGGGATAGGGATAGGGATACGGATAGGGATAGGGATAGGGATAGCGATAGCGATAGGGATAGGGATAGGGATAGGGATAGGGAAAGGGATAGGAATAGGGATAGGGATAGGGATAGGGATAGGGTTAGGGATAGGGATAGGGATAGGGATAGGGATAGGGATAGGGATAGGGATAGGGATAGGGATAGGGATAGGGATAGGGATAGGGATAGGGATAGGGATAGGGATAGGGATAGGGATAGGGTTAGGGTTAGAGGTTTGGTTTTAGGGTTAGGTTTAGGGTTAGGATTAGGATTAGGGTTAAGGTTAGGGTAAGGGTAAGGGTTAGCGATAGGGTCAGGGACAGGGACAGGGACAGGGATAGGGATAGGGATAATGATAGGGATAGGGATCGGGATAGGGATAGGGATAGGGATAGGGATAGGGATAGGGATAGGGATAGGGATAGGGATAGGGATAGGGATAGGGATAGGGATAGGGATAGGGATAGGGGTAAAGATAGGGACATGAATAGGATTAGGGTGAGGGTTAGGGGGTTTGGTCTTAGGTTAGGGTTAGGGTTAGGGTTAGGGTTAGGGTTAGGGTTAGGGTTAGGGTAAGTGTTAGGTTTAGGGTTAGGGTTAGGGTTAGGGTTAGGGTAAGTGTTAGGGTTAGGGTTAGGGTTAGGGTTAGGGTTAATGTTAGGGATAGGGTTAGGGTTAGGGTTAGGTTTGGGGTAAGGGTTAGGGTTAGGGTTAGGGTTAGGGTTAGGGTTAGGGTTAGGGTTAGGGTTAGGGTTAGGGTTAGGGTTAGGGTTCGGGTTTGGGTTTGGGTTTGGGTTCAGGTTCAGATTCGGGTTTGGGTTTGGGTTCGGGTACGGGTTCGGGTTCGGGTTCGGGTTCGGATTAGGCTTTGGGGTTAGGGTTAGGGTTAGGGTCAGGGTCTGGTGAAGGTTTTCGCGGTTCGGGACTTTAAGTGCCTACACTCTTTGAAAGGATCCCTTCCTAAGAAGGGATTAGAGCGACTGTATTCAGTGGCTCTTGATTGAGCTGACCTTGAGAGTATTCCATCAGCCTGTCAGCATTACAAAGACTTTCATTATACATTACACAAACCTCTGCAGTGGCCCAGTTTGCATGATGTGTACTAGCTCTATAAGGAATTAATCCTGAACATGTTCACAAAGTACCATAGTTACGTCATTGACCGTGACAGGGTTAGAGATAGGGTTAGCATTCGAGTTCAGGTTCGAATTCGAGTTAGGGTTATGGTTATGGTTAGGGTTAGGGTTAGGGTTAGGGATAGGGACAGGGATAGGGATAGGGATAGGGATAGGGATAGCGATAGGGATAGGGATAGGGATAGGGATAGGGATAGGGATAGGGATAGGGATAGGGATAGGGATAGGGATAGGGATAGGGATAGGAATAGGGATGGGGTTAGGGTTAGGGTAAGGGTTAGGGTCAGGGTTAGGGTTAGGTTTAGGGTAAGGGTAAGGGTTAGGGTTAGGGTTAGGGTTAGGGTTAGGGTAAGGGTGAGGGTAAGGTTAGGGTTAATTTAGAATTAGGTTAGAGTTAGGGTTAGGGTTAGTGATAAGTATAGGGTTAGTGATAAGGATAGGGATAGGGATAGGGATAGGGATAGAGATAGGGATAGGGATAGGGAAAGGGATAGGGATAGGGATAGAGATAGGGATAGGGATAGGGATAGGGATAGGGATAGGGATAGGGATAGGGATAGGGATAGGGATAGGGATAGGGATAGGGATAGGGATAGGGATAGGGATAGGGATAGGGATAGGGATAGGGATAGGGTTAGGGTTAGGGTAAGGGTCTGGTGAAGGTTGTCGCGGTTTGGGACTTTAAGTGCCTACACTCTTTGAAAGTGTACGGTTAGGGTTAGGGTTACGGTTAGGGTTATGGTTAGGGTTAGAGTTAGGGTTAGAGTAAGAGTTAGGGTTTGGTGTAAGGCTTTGGTGTTAGGGTTAGGTTTAGGGTTAAAGTTAGGGTCAGGATCTGGTGAAGGTTGTCGCGGTTCGGGCCTTCAAGTGCCTACACTCTTTGAAAGGATCCCTTCCTAAGAAGGGACTAGAGCGACTTTATTTGGTGGTTCTTGATAGAGCTGACCTTGAGTGTATTCCACCAGCCTGTGAGCATTACGCAGAGTTTCATTATACATTACACAAATCTACAGTGGCCCAGTTTGCATCATGTGTACTAGCTCTATATGGAATTAATCCTGAACATGTTCACAAAATACCATAGTTATGTCATTTACCATGACAGGGTGAGGGTTAGGGTTAGGGTTAGGGTTCGGGTTCGGGTTCGGGTTCGGGTTCGGGTTCGGGTTTGGGTTAGGATTAGGGTTCGGGTTCGGGTTCGGGTTCGGATTCGGATTCGAATTCGGATTCGGATTCGGATTCGGATTCTGGTTTGGGTTAGGGTTAGTGTTAGGGTTAGGGTTAGTGTTAGAGTTAGGGATTAGAGTTAGGGTTCGGGTTCGGGTTCGGGTTCGGGTTCGGGTTAGTGTTAGGGTTAGGGTCAGGGTCAGGGTTAGGTTTAGGTTTAGGGATAGGGATAGGGATAGGGATAGGGATAGGGATAGGGATAGGGATAGGGATAGGGATAGGGATAGAGATAGGGATAGGGATAGGGATAGGGATAGGCATAGGGTTAGGGATAGGGATAGGGATAGGGATAGGCATAGGGATAGGGATAGGGATACGGATAGGGATAGGGATAGGGATAGCGATAGGGATAGGGATAGGGATAGGGATAGGGATAGGGAAAGGGATAGGAATAGGGATAGGGATAGGGATAGGGTTAGGGATAGGGATAGGGATAGGGATAGGGATAGGGATAGGGATAGGGATAGGGATAGGGATAGGGATAGGGATAGGGATAGGGATAGGGATAGGGATAGGGATAGGGATAGGGTTAGGGTTAGGGTTAGAGGTTTGGTTTTAGGGTTAGGTTTAGGGTTAGGAATAGGATTAGGGTTAAGGTTAGGGTAAGGGTAAGGGTTAGCGATAGGGTCAGGGACAGGGACAGGGACAGGGATAGGGATAGGGATAATGATAGGGATAGGGGTCGGGATCGGGATCGGGATAGGGATAAAGATAGGGATAGGGATAGGGATAGGGATAGGGATAGGGATAGGGATAGGGATAGGGATAGGGATAGGGATAGGGATAGGGATAGGGATAGGGATAGGGATAGGGATAGGGATAGGGATAGGGATAGGGATAGGGATAGGGATAGGGGTGAAGATAGGGACATGAATAGGATTAGGGTGAGGGTTAGGGGGTTTGGTCTTAGGTTAGGGTTAGGGTTAGGGTTAGGGTTAGGGTTAGGGTTAGGGTAAGTGTTACGTTTAGGGTTAGGGTTAGGGTTAGGGTTAGGGTAAGTGTTAGGGTTAGGGTTAGGGTTAGGGTTAATCTTAGGGATAGGGTTAGGGTTAGGGTTAGGTTTGGGGTAAGGGTTAGGGTTAGGGTTAGGGTTAGGGTTAGGGTTAGGGTTAGGGTTAGGGTTAGGGTTAGGGTTAGGGTTAGGGTTAGGGTTAGGGTTAGGGTTAGGGTTAGGGTTAGGGTTAGGGTTCGGGTTTGGGTTTGGGTTTGGGTTTGGGTTCAGGTTCAGGTTCGGGTTTGGGTTTGGGTTCGGGTACGGGTTCGGGTTCGGGTTCGGGTTCGGATTAGGCTTTGGGGTTAGGGTTAGGGTTAGGGTCAGGGTCTGGTGAAGGTTTTCCCGGTTCGGGACTTTAAGTGCCTACACTCTTTGAAAGGATCCCTTCCTAAGAAGGGATTAGAGCGACTGTATTCAGTGGCTCTTGATTGAGCTGACCTTGAGAGTATTCCATCAGCCTGTCAGCATTACAAAGACTTTCATTATACATTACACAAACTCTGCAGTGGCCCAGTTTGCATGATGTGTACTAGCTCTATAAGGAATTAATCCTGAACATGTTCACAAAGTACCATAGTTACGTCATTGACCGTGACAGGGTTAGAGATAGGGTTAGCATTCGGGTTCAGGTTCGAATTCGAGTTAGGGTTATGGTTAGGGTTAGGGTTAGGGTTAGGGTTAGGGATAGGGACAGGGATAGGGATAGGGATAGGGATAGGGATAGGGATAGGGATAGCGATAGGGATAGGGATAGGGATAGGGATAGGGATAGGGATAGGTATAGGTATAGGGATAGGGATAGGGATAGGGATAGGGATAGGGATAGGGATAGGGATAGGGATAGGGATAGGGATAGGGATGGGGTTAGGGTTAGGGTAAGGGTTAGGGTCAGGGTTAGGGTTAGGTTTAGGGTAAGGGTAAGGGTTAGGGTTAGGGTTAGGGTTAGGGTTAGGGTTAGGGTAAGGGTGAGGGTAAGGGTTAGGGTTAATTTAGAATTAGGTTAGAGTTAGGGTTAGGGTTAGTGATAAGTATAGGGTTAGTGATAAGGATAGGGATAGGGATAGGGATAGGGATAGAGATAGGGATAGGGATAGGGAAAGGGATAGGGATAGGGATAGAGATAGGGATAGGGATAGGGATAGGGATAGGGATAGGGATAGGGATAGGGATAGGGATAGGGATAGGGATAGGGATAGGGATAGGGATAGGGATAGGGTTAGGGTTAGGGTTAGAGGTTTGGTTTTAGGGTTAGGTTTAGGGTTAGGATTAGGATTAGGGTTAAGGTTAGGGTAAGGGTATGGGTTAGCCATAGGGTCAGGGACAGGGACAGGGACAGGGATAGGGATAGGGATAATGACAGGGATCGGGATAGGGATAGGGATAGGGATAGGGATAGGGATAGGGATAGGGATAGGGATAGGGATAGGGATAGGGATAGGGATAGGGATAGGGATAGGGATAGGGATAGGGATAGGGATAGGGATAGGGATAGGGATAGGGATAGGGATAGGGGTAAAGATAGGGACATGAATAGGATTAGGGTGAGGGTTAGGGGGTTTGGTCTTAGGTTAGGGTTAGGGTTAGGGTTAGGGTTAGGGTTAGGGTTAGGGTTAGGGTAAGTGTTAGGTTTAGGGTTAGGGTTAGGGTTAGGGTTAGGGTAAGTGTTAGGGTTAGGGTTAGGGTTAGGGTTAGGGTTAATGTTAGGGATAGGGTTAGGGTTAGGGTTAGGTTTGGGGTAAGGGTTAGGGTTAGGGTTAGGGTTAGGGTTAGGGTTAGGGTTAGGGTTAGGGTTAGGGTTAGGGTTAGGGTTAGGGTTAGGGTTTGGGTTTGGGTTTGGGTTTGGGTTTGGGTTCAGGTTCAGATTCGGGTTTGGGTTTGGGTTCGGGTACGGGTTCGGGATCGGGTTCGGGATCGGATTAGGCTTTGGGGTTAGGGTTAGGGTTAGGGTCAGGGTCCGGTGAAGGTTTTCGCGGTTCGGGACTTTAAGTGCCTACACTCTTTGAAAGGATCCCTTCCTAAGAAGGGATTAGAGCGACTGTATTCAGTGGTTCTTGATTGAGCTGACCTTGAGAGTATTCCATCAGCCTGTCAGCATTACAAAGACTTTCATTATACATTACACAAACCTCTGCAGTGGCCCAGTTTGCATGATGTGTACTAGCTCTATAAGGAATTAATCCTGAACATGTTCACAAAGTACCATAGTTACGTCATTGACCGTGACAGGGTTAGAGATAGGGTTAGCATTCGAGTTCAGGTTCGAATTCGAGTTAGGGTTATGGTTATGGTTAGGGTTAGGGTTAGGGTTAGGGATAGGGACAGGGATAGGGATAAGGATAGGGATAGCGATAGGGATAGGGATAGGGATAGGGATAGGGATAGGGATAGGGATAGGGATAGGGATAGGGATAGGGATAGGGATAGGGATAGGGATAGGGATAGGGATAGGGATAGGGATAGGGATAGGAATAGGGATGGGGTTAGGGTTAGGGTAAGGGTTAGGGTCAGGGTTAGGGTTAGGTTTAGGGTAAGGGTAAGGGTTAGGGTTAGGGTTAGGGTTAGGGTTAGGGTAAGGGTGAGGGTAAGGGTTAGGGTTAATTTAGAATTAGGTTAGAGTTAGGGTTAGGGTTAGTGATAAGTATAGGGTTAGTGATAAGGATAGGGATAGGGATAGGGATAGGGATAGGGATAGAGATAGGGATAGGGATAGGGAAAGGGATAGGGATAGAGATAGGGATAGGGATAGGGATAGGGATAGGGATAGGGATAGGGATAGGGATAGGGATAGGGATAGGGATAGGGATAGGGATAGGGATAGGGATAGGGATAGGGATAGGGATAGGGATAGGGATAGGGATAGGGATAGGGATAGGGATAGGGTTAGGGTTAGGGTTAGGGTAAGGGTCTGGTGAAGGTTGTCGCGGTTTGGGACTTTAAGTGCCTACACTCTTTGAAAGTGTACGGTTAGGGTTAGGGTTACGGTTAGGGTTATGGTTAGGGTTAGAGTTAGGGTTAGAGTAAGAGTTAGGGTTTGGTGTAAGGCTTTGGTGTTAGGGTTAGGTTTAGGGTTAAAGTTAGGGTCAGGATCTGGTGAAGGTTGTCGCGGTTCGGGCCTTCAAGTGCCTACACTCTTTGAAAGGATCCCTTCCTAAGAAGGGACTAGAGCGACTTTATTTGGTGGTTCTTGATAGAGCTGACCTTGAGTGTATTCCACCAGCCTGTGAGCATTACGCAGAGTTTCATTATACATTACACAAATCTACAGTGGCCCAGTTTGCATCATGTGTACTAGCTCTATATGGAATTAATCCTGAACATGTTCACAAAATACCATAGTTATGTCATTTACCATGACAGGGTGAGGGTTAGGGTTAGGGTTCGGGTTCGGGTTCGGGTTCGGGTTCGGGTTCGGGTTCGGGTTTGGGTTAGGATTAGGGTTCGGGTTCGGGTTCGGGTTCGGATTCGGATTCGAATTCGGATTCGGATTCGGATTCTGGTTTGGGTTAGGGTTAGTGTTAGGGTTAGGGTTAGTGTTAGAGTTAGGGATTAGAGTTAGGGTTCGGGTTCGGGTTCGGGTTCGGGTTCGGGTTAGTGTTAGGGTTAGGGTCAGGGACAGGGTTAGGTTTAGGTTTAGGGATAGGGATAGGGATAGGGATAGGGATAGGGATAGGGATAGGGATAGGGATAGGGATAGGGATAGGGATAGGGATAGAGATAGGGATAGGGATAGGGATAGGGATAGGGATAGGCATAGGGTTAGGGATAGGGATAGGGATAGGGATAGGGATAGGGATAGGCATAGGGATAGGGATAGGGATACGGATAGGGATAGGGATAGGGATAGCGATAGGGATAGGGATAGGGATAGGGATAGGGATAGGGAAAGGGATAGGAATAGGGATAGGGATAGGGATAGGGTTAGGGATAGGGATAGGGATAGGGATAGGGATAGGGATAGGGATAGGGATAGGGATAGGGATAGGGATAGGGATAGGGATAGGGATAGGGATAGGGATAGGGATAGGGATAGGGATAGGGATAGGGATAGGGATAGGGATAGGGATAGGGATAGGGATAGGGTTAGGGTTAGGGTTAGGGTTAGAGGTTTGGTTTTAGGGTTAGGTTTAGGGTTAGGAATAGGATTAGGGTTAAGGTTAGGGTAAGGGTAAGGGTTAGCGATAGGGTCAGGGACAGGGACAGGGACAGGGATAGGGATAGGGATAATGATAGGGATAGGGGTCGGGATCGGGATCGGGATAGGGATAAAGATAGGGATAGGGATAGGGATAGGGATAGGGATAGGGATAGGGATAGGGATAGGGATAGGGATAGGGATAGGGATAGGGATAGGGATAGGGATAGGGATAGGGATAGGGATAGGGATAGGGATAGGGATAGGGATAGGGATAGGGATAGGGATAGGGATAGGGATAGGGGTGAAGATAGTGACATGAATAGGATTAGGGTGAGGGTTAGGGGGTTTGGTCTTAGGTTAGGGTTAGGGTTAGGGTTAGGGTTAGGGTTAGGGTTAGGGTAAGTGTTACGTTTAGGGTTAGGGTTAGGGTTAGTGTTAGGGTAAGTGTTAGGGTTAGGGTTAGGGTTAGGGTTAATGTTAGGGATAGGGTTAGGGTTAGGGTTAGGTTTGGGGTAAGGGTTAGGGTTAGGGTTAGGGTTAGGGTTAGGGTTAGGGTTAGGGTTAGGGTTAGGGTTAGGGTTAGGGTTAGGGTTAGGGTTAGGGTTAGGGTTCGGGTTCGGGTTCGGGTTCGGGTTCGGTTTGGGTTTGGGTTTGGGTTCAGGTTCAGGTTCGGGTTTGGGTTTGGGTTTGGGTTCGGGTACGGGTTCGGGTTCGGGTTCGGGTTCGGATTAGGCTTTGGGGTTAGGGTTAGGGTTAGGGTCAGGGTCTGGTGAAGGTTTTCCCGGTTCGGGACTTTAAGTGCCTACACTCTTTGAAAGGATCCCTTCCTAAGAAGGGATTAGAGCGACTGTATTCAGTGGCTCTTGATTGAGCTGACCTTGAGAGTATTCCATCAGCCTGTCAGCATTACAAAGACTTTCATTATACATTACACAAACCTCTGCAGTGGCCCAGTTTGCATGATGTGTACTAGCTCTATAAGGAATTAATCCTGAACATGTTCACAAAGT
Source organism: Euleptes europaea (assembly GCF_029931775.1). Taxonomy (NCBI): domain Eukaryota; kingdom Metazoa; phylum Chordata; class Lepidosauria; order Squamata; family Sphaerodactylidae; genus Euleptes; species Euleptes europaea. The sequence goes on along the minus strand of NW_026612366.1, from coordinate 6,799 downwards.
ACCATAGTTACGTCATTGACCGTGACAGGGTTAGAGATAGGGTTAGCATTCGGGTTCAGGTTCGAATTCGAGTTAGGGTTATGGTTAGGGTTAGGGTTAGGGTTAGGGTTAGGGATAGGGACAGGGATAGGGATAGGGATAGGGATAGGGATAGCGATAGGGATAGGGATAAGGATAGGATAGGGATAGGGATAGGGATAGGGATAGGGATAGGGATAGGGATAGGGATAGGGATAGGGATAGGGATAGGGATAGGGATAGGGATGGGGTTAGGGTTAGGGTAAGGGTTAGGGTCAGGGTTAGGGTTAGGTTTAGGGTAAGGGTAAGGGTTAGGGTTAGGGTTAGGGTTAGGGTTAGGGTTAGGGTAAGGGTGAGGGTAAGGGTTAGGGTTAATTTAGAATTAGGTTAGAGTTAGGGTTAGGGTTAGTGATAAGTATAGGGTTAGTGATAAGGATAGGGATAGGGATAGGGATAGGGATAGAGATAGGGATAGGGATAGGGAAAGGGATAGGGATAGGGATAGGGATAGGGATAGGGATAGGGATAGGGATAGGGATAGGGATAGGGATAGGGATAGGGATAGGGATAGGGATAGGGATAGGGATAGGGATAGGGATAGGGATAGGGATAGGGATAGGGATAGGGATAGGGATAGGGATAGGGTTAGGGTTAGGGTTAGGGTTAGGGTAAGGGTCTGGTGAAGGTTGTCGCGGTTTGGGACTTTAAGTGCCTACACTCTTTGAAAGTGTACGGTTAGGGTTAGGGTTACGGTTAGGGTTATGGTTAGGGTTAGAGTTAGGGTTAGAGTAAGAGTTAGGGTTTGGTGTAAGGCTTTGGTGTTAGGGTTAGGTTTAGGGTTAAAGTTAGGGTCAGGATCTGGTGAAGGTTGTCGCGGTTCGGGCCTTTAAGTGCCTACACTCTTTGAAAGGATCCCTTCCTAAGAAGGGACTAGAGCGACTTTATTTGGTGGTTCTTGATAGAGCTGACCTTGAGTGTATTCCACCAGCCTGTGAGCATTACGCAGAGTTTCATTATACATTACACAAATCTACAGTGGCCCAGTTTGCATCATGTGTACTAGCTCTATATGGAATTAATCCTGAACATGTTCACAAAATACCATAGTTATGTCATTTACCATGACAGGGTGAGGGTTAGGGTTAGGGTTAGGGTTCGGGTTCGGGTTCAGGTTCGGGTTTGGGTTAGAATTACGGTTCGGGTTCGGGTTCGGGTTCGGGTTCGGATTCGGATTCGAATTCGGATTCGGATTCGGATTCTGGTTTGGGTTAGGGTTAGTGTTAGGGTTAGGGTTAGTGTTAGAGTTAGGGATTAGAGTTAGGGTTCGGGTTCGGGTTCGGGTTCGGGTTCGGGTTCGGGTTCGGGTTAGTGTTAGGGTTAGGGTAGGGTCAGGGTCAGGGTTAGGTTTAGGGATAGGGATAGGGATAGGGATAGGGATAGGGATAGGGATAGGGATAGGGATAGGGATAGGGATAGGGATAGGGATAGGGATACGGATACGGATAGGGATGGGGTTAGGGTTAGGGTTAGGGTTAGGGTTAGGGTCAGGATCTGGTGAAGGTTGTCATCGATCGGGCCTTTAAGTGCCTACACTCTTTGAAAGGATCCATTCCTAAGAAGGGACTAGATCGACTGTATTAGGTGGCTCTTGATAGGGTTAGGGATTATTAGGTGGCTCTTATAGGGTTGGTGTTAGGGTTAGGCTTAGGCTTAGGCTTAGGTTTAGGCTTAGGGTTAGATTAGAATAAGGGTTAGAGTTAGGGTTAGGATAAGGGTAAGGGTTAGGGTGAGTGATAGGGATAGGGATAGGGATAGGGATAGGGATAGGGATAGGGATAGGGATAGGGATAGGGATAGGGATTGGGATAGGGATAGGGATAGGGATAGGGATAGGGATGGGGATGGGGATGGGGATGGGATAGGGATAGGGATAAGGATAGGGATAGGGATAGGGATAGGGATAGGGATAGGGATAGGGGATAGGGATAGGGATAGGGATAGGGATAGGGATAGGGATAGGGATAGGGATAGGGATAGGGATAGGGATAGGGATAGGGATAGGGATGGGGATAGGGATAGGGTTAGGGTTTGGGGTTAGGGTTACGTTTACGGTTAGGGTAAGGGTCTGGTGAAGGTTGTCGCTGTTCGGGCCTTTAACTGCCTACACTCTTTGAAAGGATCCCTTTCTAAGTAGGGACTAGAGCGACTTTATTAGGTGGCTCTTGATAGAGCTGACCTTGAGAGTATTCCATCAGCCAGTCAGCATTACACAGACTTTTATTTTACATTACACAAACCTCTGCAGTGGCCCAGTTTGCATGATGTGTCCTAGCTCTATATGGAAGTAATCCTGAACATGTTCACAAAATACCATAGTTATGTCATTGACCATGAAAGGGTTAGGGTTAGATTAGGGTTAGGGTTAGGGTTAGGGTTTGGTGTTAGGGTCAGGGTCAGGGTCAGGGTCAGGTTCAGGGTTAGGGTTAGGGATAGGGAAAGGGAAAGGGAAAGGGAAAGGGAAAGGGTTAGGTTTAGAGTTAGTGTTTGGTGTTAGGGTTAGGGTTAGGGTTGGGATTAGGGTTAGGGTTAGGGTAAGGGTTAGGGTTAGGGTTAGGGTTAGGGTTAGGGTTAGGGTTAGGGTTAGGGTTAGGGTTAGGGTTAGGGTAAGGGTAAGGGTGAGGGTAAGGGTTAATTTAGAATTAGGGTTAGAGTTAGGGTTTGGGTAAGGGTAAGGGTTAGGGTTAGTGATAAAGATAGGGTTAGTGATAAGGATAGGGATAGGGATAGGGATAGGGATTGGGATAGGGATAGGGATAGGGATAGGGATAGGGATAGGGATAGGGATAGGGTTAGGGTAAGGGTAAGGGTTAGGGTTAGGGTTAGGGTTAGGGTTAGGGTTAGGGTTAGGGTTAGGGTTAGGGTTAGGGTTATGGTTAGGGTAAGGGTTAGGGTAAGGGTGAGGGTAAGGGTTAGGGTTAATTTAGAATTAGGGTTAGAGTTAGGGTTTGGGTAAGTGTAAGGGTTAGGGTTAGTGATAAGTATAGGGTTAGTGATAAGGATAGGGATAGGGATAGGGATAGGGAAAGAGATAGGGATAGGGATAGGGATAGGGATAGGGATAGGGATAGGGATAGGGATAGGGATAGGGATAGGGATAGGGATAGGGATAGGGATAGGGATAGGGATAGGGATAGGGATAGGGATAGGGTTAGGGTTAGGTTTAGGATAAGGGTTTGGGGATAAGGTTAGGGTTAGGGATAGGGATAGGGATAGGGATAGGGATAGGGTAAGGTGAAGGTTGTCACGGTTTGGGCCTTTAAGTGCCTACATTCTTTGAAAGTGTACGGTTAGGGTTAGGGTTAAGGTTAGGGTTAGGTTTAGGGTAAGTGTTAGGGTTAGGGTTAGTGTTAGTGTTAGGGTTAGGGTTAGGGTTAGGGTTAGAGTTAGAGTTAGGGTTAGGGTTAGGGTTAGGGTTAGGGTTAGGGTTAGGGTTAGGGTTAGGGTAAGGGTAAGGGTAAGGGTTAGGGTTAGGGATAGGGATAGGGATAGGGTTACAGTTAGGGTTAGGGTTAGGATTAGAGTTAGAGTTAGAGTTAGGGTTAGAGTTAGGGATAGGGATAGGGATAGGGATAGGGATAGGGATAGGGATAGGGATAGGGATAGGGATAGGGATAGGGTTAGGGTTAGGTTAGGGTTAGGGTTTGGTGTTAGGGTTAGGGTCAGGGTCAGGGTCAGGGTCAGGGTCAGGGTTATGGTTAGGGTTGGGGTTAGGGATAGGGATAGGGATAGAGATAGGGATAGGGATAGGGATAGGGATAGGGATAGGGATAGGGATAAGGATAAGGATAAGGATAAGGATAAGGTTAAGGATAAGGATAAGGCTAAGGATAAGGATAAGGATAAGGAAGGATAGGCTCGATAGGGATAGGTTTAGGGATAGGGATGGGGATGGGGATAGGGATAGGGACAGGGACAGGGTTACAGTTAGGGTTAGGATTAGAGTTAGAGTTAGAGTTAGGGTTGAGTTAGGGATAGGGATCGGGATAGGGATAGGGATAGGGATAGGGATAGGGATCGGGATAGGGATAGGGATACGGATCGGGATCGGGATAGGGTTGGGGTTAGGGTTAGGGTTAGGGTTAGGGTTAGGGTTAGGGTTAGGGTAAGGGTTAGGGTAAGGGTGAGGGTACGGGTACGGGTTAATTTAGAATTCGGGTTAGAGTTAGGGTTTGGGTAAGGGTAAGGGTTAGGGTTAGTGATAAGCATAGGGTTAGTGCTAAGGCTAGGGCTAGGGATAGGGAATCGGGCACGGGATAGGGCTAGGGCTAGGGATAGGGCTAGGGATAGGGATAGGGATAGGGCTAGGGATAGGGATCGGGATCGGGATAGGGATCGGGATAGGGCTCGGGATCGGGCTAGGGATCGGGATCGGGTTAGGGTACGGGTTACGGGTTAGGGATTAGGATTAGGGTTTGGGGATAGGGTTACGGGTTCGGGCTAGGGTAAGGGTCTGGTGAAGGTTGTCGCGGTTTGGGCCTTTAAGTGCCTACACTCTTTGAACGTGTATGGTTCGTGTTAGGGTTACGGTTAGGGTAAGGGTTCGGGTTAGGGTTAGGGTTAGGGTTAGGGTTAGGGTTAGGGTACGGGTGAGGGTAAGGGTTAGGGTTAATTTAGAATTAGGTTAGAGTTAGGGTTAGGGTTAGTGATAAGTATCGGGTTCGTGCTAAGGCTCGGGATAGGGATCGGGATAGAGGCTAGGATAGGGAACGGGATAGGGATCGGCTAGGCTCGGGATCGGGCTCGGGCTAGGGCTAGGGATAGGGATCGGGCTAGGGATAGGGATAGGGATAGGGATCGGGATCGGGATAGGGATAGGGCTCGGGATAGGGCTCGGGATCGGGTTACGGGTTACGGGTACGGGTACGGGTCTGGTGACGGTTGTCGCGGTTTGGGACTTTAAGTGCCTACACTCTTTGCAAGTGTACGGTTAGGGTTAGGGTTACGGTTAGGGTTATGGTTAGGGTTAGAGTTAGGGTTAGCGTAAGAGTTAGGGTTTGGTGTAAGGCTTTGGTGTTAGGGTTAGGTTTAGGGTTAAAGTTAGGGTCAGGATCTGGTGAAGGTTGTCGCGGTTCGGGCCTTTAAGTGCCTACACTCTTTGAAAGGATCCCTTCCTAAGAAGGGGACTAGAGCGACTTTATTTGGTGGTTCTTGATAGAGCTGACCTTGAGTGTATTCCACCAGCCTGTGAGCATTACGCAGAGTTTCATTATACATTACACAAATCTACAGTGGCCCAGTTTGCATCATGTGTACTAGCTCTATATGGAATTAATCCTGAACATGTTCACAAAATACCATAGTTATGTCATTTACCATGACAGGGTGAGGGTTAGGGTTAGGGTTAGGGTTCGGGTTCGGGTTTGGGTTAGGATTACGGTTCGGGTTCGGGTTCGGGTTCGGATTCGGATTCGAATTCGGATTCGGATTCGGATTCTGGTTTGGGTTAGGGTTAGTGTTAGGGTTAGGGTTAGTGTTAGAGTTAGGGATTAGAGTTAGGGTTCGGGTTCGGGTTCGGGTTCGGGTTAGTGTTAGGGTTAGGGTCAGGGTCAGGGTTAGGTTTAGGGATAGGGAAAGGGATAGGGATAGGGATAGGGATAGGGATAGGGATAGGGATAGGGATAGGGATAGGGATAGGGATAGGGATAGGATAGGGATAGGGATAGGGATAGGGATAGGGATAGGGAAAGGGATAGGGATAGGGATAGGGATACGGTTACGGATAGGGATGGGGTTAGGGTTAGGGTTAGGGTTAGGGTTAGGGTTAGGGTCAGGATCTGGTGAAGGTTGTCATCGATCGGGCCTTTAAGTGCCTACACTCTTTGAAAGGATCCATTCCTAAGAAGGGACTAGATCGACTGTATTAGGTGGCTCTTGATAGGGTTAGGGATTATTAGGTGGCTCTTATAGGGTTGGTGTTAGGGTTAGGCTTAGGCTTAGGCTTAGGTTTAGGCTTAGGGTTAGATTAGAATAAGGGTTAGAGTTAGGGTTAGGATAAGGGTAAGGGTTAGGGTGAGTGATAGGGATAGGGATAGGGATAGGGATAGGGATAGGGATAGGGATAGGGATAGGGATAGGGATAGGGATTGGGATAGGGATAGGGATAGGGATAGGGATAGGGCTGGGGATGGGGATGGGGATGGGGATAGGATAGGGATAAGGATAGGGATAGGGATAGGGATAGGGATAGGGATAGGGATAGGGATAGGGCTAGGGATAGGGATAGGGATAGGGATAGGGATAGGGATAGGGATAGGGATAGGGATAGGGATAGGGATAGGGATGGGGATAGGGATAGGGTTAGGGTTTGGGGTTAGGGTTACGTTTACGGTTAGGGTAAGGGTCTGGTGAAGGTTGTTGCTGTTCGGGCCTTTAACTGCCTACACTCTTTGAAAGGATCCCTTTCTAAGTAGGGACTAGAGCGACTTTATTAGGTGGCTCTTGATAGAGCTGACCTTGAGAGTATTCCATCAGCCTGTCAGCATTACACAGACTTTCATTTTACATTACACAAACCTCTGCAGTGGCCCAGTTTGCATGATGTGTCCTAGCTCTATATGGAAGTAATCCTGAACATGTTCACAAAATACCATAGTTATGTCATTGACCATGAAAGGGTTAGGGTTAGATTAGGGTTAGGGTTAGGGTTAGGGTTTGGTGTTAGGGTCAGGGTCAGGGTCAGGGTCAGGTTCAGGGTTAGGGTTAGGGATAGGGAAAAGGAAAA
>NW_026612365.1:0-19320 GCF_029931775.1 Euleptes europaea | reverse complement strand
TAGAGGGTGGGGAAATGTTGTTGCAATGTCACCTTGCGCATCTGTCGAAAGAAATGTTGAGATGCATGGGGATATGTAGTAATCATGCAAAAAAACCCACCCAACAAACCCCGACTCCCGCCCACAATGTCTCTTTGCGTTGTGTTCCTCCAGCAAAGGACACACAACTTCCCTACACAGAAGAGTAACTTAGGGATGAGTAGTTTCACCATGTTCATTCTGTTGTTGCTCCACAATACCACGAGGCCTTGAGGCCTCCAGTTGTCTTCTGAACAGGAACTGAGATTTTGTGTTGATAACAGATTCAGTGTAGGAACAAAAGCAAGCGACAGTCAGTTTTCCCAGAAAAGGGAGGGGGCTTCTCTTCAGTTTTGTTTTGTTACGATGCTGCCTTTAGGCAAAAATGCTCCTGGCATGGAGTCAAATTAAAGAATACATTATCAAAAATAAAGTCTTACTTCTTGGGAAGAAGAGATATGATTATTTACACGATAACTGGTGTAAACACATAAATCAACAACCACGTACATGACAAGAAAAATACCAGCCTAGCAGCCAAGTAGCCCACTGCCCCCACCTGGCCCTACAGCAAGCGGACTGGACTCTCTGTGGGGGGGCTGCCCTCTGACAGCATCTTCTAAACTTTGGCAGGGAGGGCGCTCCCCTTACCTGTCTTGCAGGTAGAGCATGAATCTGTGCTACAGCTATGCATTTGGCACAAATGCTTCCTGCTTCTACTTTCTGGACATTGCTCAGTGCTCTATTCATTTGTGGTGGAAAGTACCATCGCAGCTGACTTATGGCAACCCGGCAGGGCTTACAAGACAGGAGACGTCCAGAGGTGGTTTGCCATCGTCTGCCTCTGCGTAGCAACCCTGGACTTCCTTAGTGGTCTCTCATCCACGTACTAACCAGGGCTATCCCTGCTCAGCTTCTGAGATCTGATGAGACTGAGCTAGCCCAGGCTGGCCAGGTCAGGGGTCTCTTCATTACTAGTATTTATCTGCTGTGAGCCTTGTAGGCTTAACTGCTGGGACCAGGCCAACTCTCTGTTTACTCAGGCAACTTTCCCTAGTTTAAACGGCTGGAAGCATTCAACACAGTGCAGTCTGACCTCAGAGGAGAAGAAACCATTATTGATGGAAGACGGGCTCCAGACCCATGAGAATCTTACCTTGGAATAGGCTGATCAGAAGGGACAGGGGTGGAAAACAGAGCACAGCGGGTGCTGAGGAGCAGCTCTCCTCAAGAAGTGTGCATTGATAGCTGTAGTGGTTACTGCTGTAAAATTTAAAGGCTAGCAGCATAGATGCTCTGTTATGTGTCGTAAAGCAGAGATAGACGAAGGCCTTTTTACCTACCGATACCTTGGGTAGATTGCTAGCAGCACTTGTTTACAAGGGTGCTCTCTCCAAGTGGATGGAGCTGTTTATGTGGGGGTGGGGAGATAAAATATATGCCTTATTGTCAATAATACTTCCCCCTTTACTTACCCAATTGAACAAGCTTGGCTGAACGTGAGAAGAAAGTCACCAAGACCACGGTTACACAGCCCAGATAACCTACAAGAACCAAAGTCACATCCCTCTGAGCGCTCTCAATGGCACCGTTGAACAAAGGTGACTGTAGGGAAAGACAATTTTGGTTTTGAAATCTGTAGGAAAGAACTGTTGCAAAACAGAGTGGTTTCCCGGAGGTTTAAAGCCTTAAGAAAAGTTTCCTTAGATGCTATAGGTCAGGGATTTGGGATTTGATTCCCACATCAAATGTGGGAATGGTTGCTTCACAGGTGCTGGCCATCCACCGGTATGCATTAGAATCATAGAGTTGGAAAGGGACCACCAGGGTCATCTAGTCCAAGCCCCTGCACAATGCAGGCAATTCACAACTACCCCCCCCCAGTGACCCATACTTCATGCCCAGAAGATGGCCAAGGTGCCCGTCCTCTCATGATCTGCCCAAGGTCATAGAATCAGCATTAATTTGAAACAGACCATAATTGTGTATGTGAAGATGTGCAAACGTGCATTTTGCTTGAGCTTTCTGGGGGTTCTCACTAAAAGGAAGTCATTTCCCCCCCTTCATTTGCCGATGTGCTTAATGGTTTTTCACTGTGTGAACAGATTGTTCACCATGACAAATGAATGAGACACCTTAGAGTGTCTTCCCGCTGTCTGCGGTTGCAGAGGAACCTTTTTATAGTTCTAACTCGGCACAGTTGGTCAGACACAATGTCATGATTCGATCTTACGAACAGCAGGGGCTGAGCTACATTTTCCCAGAGTCTTTTGCACTTGTCTGCTGAAATGTGCCATCTGCCGCTGAGTCTCCCACAAAGATTGAAAGCTTGGCCTTGGTTTTCCCTTGTTACATGTGAGTCAACGTTAGCTCCATATTTTACTTTGTATTACTCAACTGTTTTTTGGCCAGTAGATTGAAAATGAGATAGAGGCAGTCTGGGAAACGGAGAGTTTCCATGAAGGCACATTTGGGATCGCAGCATCCTGTTAATGTACTCTTGTGGTGCAGCATTTGCAGTAAATTATATCTTCTCAGGGAGCAGAAATAGGTGGGATAACCCTAAGTATTGAGGATATGTATTCGTTGACATAGAGGAGTCAGAGAGAAGCTCCCAGATTAGACAAAGGGAGACATCCCATTCATTAAGAAGCTAACACCTGTGCATGTCTAGAGCAAAGTAGTGCTCCCCCACCCAATATCCAAGCTTGCTGAGTCACCTGACTCCAGCACTAAGTTCCAAGTACACAACCCAATGTGAGTGTCTCCTGACACAGCTTTAATAAACAACTGGAGCATATCTGGGACTTCATGTTGTATGCATTGGGGCGGGGGGGGATGCAGATTAACTGGTGCCACCCTCCCAACCATTTATGAATATGACTGACCTTAGAGAATCTGAGTAATGTTGTTCAGATGAGGAGTTGTGTTGAAAGGGCTTTGTTAAATGGAATGTTGTTGTAACAGATGGTGATTCGAAAGCACCCCAAAGGAATCCTTCCTGCTGGATTGGTCCCCAAGATTCAATTTGCTCAGCCGCAAGGGTTTGCTCTCATTTTCCGTTTCCTGGTGGTTGGCGTTCTATCTTGGTCTCCCTGGCCATTTCTCTAATAGCATAATCCATTTCCTCTGAAACCGGCTCCAACATTACCTTCACATATAGATTTCCTATCAGTCTTTCCAGTTGCCTTCCCCCCCCCCACCCTTTCTGCACACCAGGCTGTTTCCCCCCCCCCCCCCCAGGATGCTTTTTCTGAGGCTTATTTCCCTTCTCACTCTGTTAGTTTTCTCTTTGGTTTCCGTTTGGATCCACCATGGGCTAGTTTTGCTCACCTTCTCTGTCACGGACCCTGTCAGAAGTTCCTTCTGTTCACTGAGTACCTCCCAGACCTGCACAGGTCCCAGATTAGATGATGGAGTTTGAAATTCTGTGTTTGCACCAGCCCCATGACTGCTTTGCCTCCAAGTGTTTGTTTCTGGTGGGGAGGGGGAAACGGGAATGAAATCACCAAATGTGCAGGGGGGGGGAATAGGAATTCGCATCCAACACGATCGCTTTTAAGGTATTTACCATACTTTTCCCGGACTGGGTGCGTCATAGACCCTCAGAATATTCTTTATTGCTTGAGGTTTAAAGCTTTCGCACTGGAAGGCCATCTCTCCTTGATCAGGGCGAGCTGGTTTGACCCCTTCCCTCCTCCTGGTTCTCCGTCATGTCCTTCTTCAGCGTGTGGCTCTCAGTGCGACGTCAGTAACTTTTTATCTCAGCTTGAATTGTGTTTTCCCCCCGCCTGCTTCTTTTTACATGACCATATATCAAACACTTGTCTGTTAAAGCGCTTCACCTTCCCCACAGAGGAGCAAGGAACCAGCGGCAGCTTTCTTTCCCACAAGTCTCTTCTGATAAATTTGTCTTGATGACGGGCATCACAGTGACATCAATTACTTCGGAAACTGAGCCACTAGCTTGGAACGGCATGCGGCAAATTGAATGTCACCCGCCCCAAGTGGAGCCAAATGAGAGCTTGGAGCGAGCATTAAGCTAGGGCAGGTGGGCCGTCTGTGTCAGTGCAGTCAGGACCCCCCCCCCCCAGGCTGATCCCTCTTACAGAAACAAAGGGAAGCAGGTACTGCAGATCCCTCCTACCCTCTGTGGCATAACACTCAAAATGCACACAGTTTTTTTTGGGGGGGGGGGGTTGGCTGGGCCAGTCTGTGGCATGTTAATCATGGTCTAGTCCAGCCTAATGTGGGAAGCGGACATTTAAGAGACCTGGAATGCTGTGAACGGACTGCCAAGTGACTTACGTCTGAGCTAAACAGGTAAGTAGGTGGGGCAGCAGGACTAGATGGAGTCATGACTGCTTAGAAGGCAGTGCTGGTGCTTTGTGTGCAGGAGGCGCCAGGTTCAATCCCCAGCATCTCCAGTGAAAAGGACCAGGAGCAGACGATACGAAAGGCCGCAACCTGTTGAGACCCTGGAGAGCCGCTGTCAGTCACAGGAGACGAGACTGACCTTGATGGACCAGACTTGGTATGGTGGCAACTTCAGGCACTCAAGCAAATTAGTTTTCTCCATCTCCTTCGTTCTATTTTCTTTTATAATTTTTTAATTTAAAAAAATAATTCGAAAAGAAAAAGAAAAGGGGAGGGGAAAAATTAGGAAAAGATAAAAAAGAATGATATACAATACATTCAAAATTTCTTCTTCTTCTCACCCCCCCCTTCCTTGGCAGCCAGAATATGTTGTGGCAAACTCAGTAATACATTAAAAACTGCCTGTTAAAATAATATAGGATGTTTTCAGCATCTCTTGTCCTGCCTTCTTCTCTTCTTAATGCACAGTTATAACCCAAATTGGGTTGTGATAAACATAACAACACAGTGAGACATACCTATATATGTAAAATTGCAAGTGGATATTTACAATATGATTTAAGACTATAAGCTCTAATATCATTTTAAGATAAACATAGTGAAATCAGTAATATTGATAGAACAGCTTCTTTGTCTCCTTTCTGTACCTTCTCCACCTCTTGCTGCGGCTGAAGGCGATGGGCAGGGCACCCTGCAGACACCGAGAAGCCGGGCCCTCGGTCGCAGGGGACATCTTGTTGGTTGAGTCCAGATGTTGGAGGGATGAGGGAGCGAGGAAAGAGGGTGGGCAGAGAGGGGGGGATGGGCTGATAGCATGAAGCAGCATTTGGTTTGTTGGCGGGTGTTGGTTCAGGAGGCATGGCATCGGAAGAACAATTTGTGAACTTCCTTTGCATGCGTATGTCTATGTTCCCTTCCTGGACGATATAACATTCAAGCCGGAGTACAGTGGAGGGTTCTTTTTTTAAAAAAGAAGGAATTGTTGTAACATATTATTTGGGGGCCTCTTCTTAATGCTCACTGTAGGATGCTGAAGCACCTTTGGTGCTGAGAACTAGATGAACACCTACAGTGGGTGAAAAATAGCAAGCCAGATCCTGGGGAGTAAGTCCATCGCGTGAAGGGCAGCTGATATTTGAGTGCTTTCTGAACTCTAATCCACTAAAAAGTCTCACTGGGTTCTACAAGGTATTTACACAGATACTTGTAATGAACAGCCGTGCAATTGTTGACTTGAAGCTTACGCCTTCAAGCAGGGCATCAGCACACAACAAAGGTCCTCCTCGGATTTGTAGGGTGGTTGGAAGTGAAAGCGTTATATGACGGTCAGCCATAGAAGGTGTTTTTGCCCCTTAATGGCAAATGCCATCCAATGGAAGGAGTGAACTCAGCATGTCTATAGGGTAGCTCAAAGGCCTATTGAAACAGATGACTTTAAAGGAAAGAGGCATAAAAATGTAGATACGGCAGCACAAAGTGAAGGGTGGAAGTGGATTTTTTTAGTCAGTTTAAATGCTTTTATCCTCACCCAGTGCGGTTCATAGGCCTAATACCGGTACTTACCGCTGGTGGTTATGGTGGATTTCACTGGGTAAAGCTGATACCCACAGTTGTGTGGATAAGAAGCAGGGACATTATAACGGGGCCTCTCATGGCTGCAAAAGGATATGGGGGCAAAATAACATAGTAATACTTGCAAAACGCCCAAAGCACCAGTGAGATTGCTGACTACCTTCTTTTCATAGATGAGGGACATCTGTCTTCTGCAGTCAGTGGTGTAAGTTGATTGTTGTGCCTAATGATGATATGGGAATGGTTTTGTCTTGTTGAGATTAATAAAAAGTGAATGATAGGCTCTATCTTGTTATATGACTTCGGTTTCTTCTTTCAAGAGTTTGTGAAAGGGGGGAAGGCAAGAGGGTGTGTGTGTGAGGGACATCTGCTTTTGAGGATCCCCCTCAATCAAGGAAGAAGCTGTGCTGCTTTGGAATAAAGCTTTGGAGGACGAGATATTGAAATGATCGCCTTTTTCTTCCTTTTAGTCAGTAGGCAGCTAGTTTTGAAGAGGTTTTTTTTGGTTCATAAAGCAAACTTCATTTCTGTGACTCTACATAGTGTTAATGATTAATCTAAACATTAGGAAGAACTTTCTAACAGTTAGAGCGGTTCCTCAGTGGAACAGGCTTCCTCAGGAGGTGGTGAGCTCTCCTTCCCTGGAGGTTTTTAAGCAGAGGCTAGATGGCCATCTGTCAGCAATGCTTATTCTATGACCTTAGGTAGATCATGAGAGGGAGGGCATCTTGGCCATCTTCTATGATTCTATGATTCTGGGTGTGGAGTAGGGGTCACTGGGGGTGTGAGGTAGTTGTGAATTTCCTGCATGGTGCAGGGGGTTGGACTAGATGACCCTGGTGGTCCCTTCCAACTCTATGATTCTATGATCACTCATTCTCTTCCGATATCTTATTGGGAATAGTGGCATAGATGCCTGAATAAATGTTAGGCATAACCTGGGCTGAGTCTTCCCCTGCGTTCCCCTCTCCCTTTTCCCTAAGTTGCTTCTTTCTGGACTCAATGAATTAGTGCCATTAGTGCCATATGAACTACAGGGGAAAAAATAAGCATGGAAACTGTCTTTCTAACTTTGGTCAGAATTCGAGTTGTTTATATTTACGGTCGAGATGGGAAATAAGCCACAGTGAAGAAGACCGACTTACTGGATTTTTATACCAGCAAGCGAGTAGCTCAACGCAATGATGTATTATTAATAGTGCAGCAACCTACACTCGGGGCAATTAAGGTCTGGTTTTGACTTAGATGTCTTATTCATCTGCAAAGAAAATGAGGGCAAATGGACAGAAGTAAAACATGTCAAAAAGCTTTCCTTCTGACTTATCTTGTGCAATAAACTAGACTGAAAGTTAACATAAGGATTTGCCAACTGGTTCCAATGATGTAGACTTTAGGATACAAGACTCTATATCTTTCACTCAAAACAAAAATATATTATTTATTAGAAATAACCATCCTGTGGGATTCTGGGCTTTCATGCAGTCTCCCAACTCTTTCCTTTTCATATCTATGATCTATTCTCTTTCCTCCAAATCAGGATTAAATCACTTGTGCTGTGGGGAAGAGAAAGAAGAGCCATAGTTTGTGGTGCAGACCTCACATAGTTTGTGGTGCAGACCTGTTTGTTTTTGAATCTGAAAGTCTTCACTGAGCCATGGATGAGAGTACGAGAAAGAGACATGGAAGCCTGAAGCTTCCGCAAACTCACTTCTGTGTGAATTATGTCACTGTGTAATAATTCTTTGAGCGCTAGCATGGTGTAGTGGTTAAGTTGTCAGACTAGGACCTGGGAAACCCAGGTTCAAATCCCAACTTGCGTTATGGAAGCTTGCTGAATGATTTTGGGCCAGTCACACACTCTTAGCCCCAACCCTGACTAGTGTTTGGAGGAGAGACCTCCAAGGAATATCAGAGGCATGACTTGGAGGCAGGCCATGGGAAACCACCTCCGAATGTGTCTTGCCTTGAAAACCCTACGGGGTCACCATAAGTCAGCTGTGACTTGACGGCAAATATATATATATTCTTCAAGGAGATTTGAGGTGGGTTCACAAATCTGGTAGTCAGCCAAGTCTCCGTGTCCAGATTTTAGCTTCAGAGGGACTGAAAATGGCTCTGAAGCCCAGCCCAAGATCCAAGAGAACCCCCTTACGCCACTCCCCATTGCCAAGCTCAGGGGGGGCAAGAGCTTTCCTTTGTTGTGCTGTGTTTTCAAGCTGCTTTGAACATCTCTGAAAGGCACCCTGACATGGACACGTTCCACCCCCTGGTCCTTACTCTGAAGTGGGCAGGGGATCTTCCTGGCAGTTGAAGTACCTCAGCAGTGGAGCAATCCTCCACCCCAGGGCCAAGCTAGAGAGGCAGGCCGGGGCTCTTCACACTGGCTGAGGCAGGGGCTGAGAATTTTGTTTTGGTGACCCACTTCAAGTACCTGTTGGTAAGACGGGACAAAGTCTTTCAAGATTTCAAGATGCCTCGCCACAACTCAGTGATAGCTCCTTTCTCATTGTGTGGGACTGGCTACTTAACCATTGTGAAGCTCTAACTTGCACAAGTTTTGAAGTGCTTTGCAGCTTTCATCCAGTTAAGCTCCGTTTCCCTCTCATACCCCATCACTTTCGATGTGCCTTGACTTTGTCCAGCAAGTGGTCCACATTTCTTCTGGTTGCAGAGAAACTCAACATGCATTGCCATGGCAACACTAATTGGGCCAAGGGATGATTAGCCCTGCCAGTGTCATTGCAAAGGAAAGGGCGGGTTGTTTTTCATGTTCTCTGTGCTGGGGAGGGAGGAGGGCTGTTGCAGAGGGCTGCTCATCAACACAAGAGGGCTCTGAGGAACAAGTCGGCTACTAGGCCGAGGAGTCATTGAAAGAAGACTGGAAGACAGAGGAGCAAGGGGAAGACGTGGACTGAATGACAGAGAGCGAGACCCAAAGGGAAACCAAGCTGGAAATGAGTGCTCACCTGGGAAGGTGTGCCAAATGCAGAGCATTGTGAAGGGTCATCAAAGACCAGCCTACAGGAGGAGAAGAAAATGCCTCATTTCAATGTGGTTGCAAATTGGTCTTTTCTGCAGTTAAGTAATAACTAAAGCATGAAATCATTATGTCAATGTATAGAGATTGAGCAAAGTATTCAGGAACCAGAGTCAAAACCATTATGGGGTTGGATCCTGCCAGCTTTTCTGCTTGTGAGAACGGGCAGAGGGGCTGCTTCAGGGCGCTGGGGATTGTCGGACCGGCATAGAGGTGGGACTGAGGCTGCAGCGATGAAGGGAACTGGGTAAAAGAAAGTGGAAGCTCTAGTACCGTGTTGGCGAACCTATGGCACGCGTGCCACTTCCGGCACGCGTAGCCCTCTCTGCCGGCACGCGCGGTTCCTCCAAGCTGCTGGCCTTTCTGGCTCTGCCCCGCCCCGAGTGATCTCCAACCAATAGAGATCAGTTCCCCTGAAAAAAATTGCCACTTTGGCAATTGGACTCTATGGCACTGAAGTCCTTCCCCAAACCCCGCCCTCCTCAAGCGCCACCCCAAAAACCTCCCACTCATGGCGAAGAGGAACTTGGCAACCCTAGCCTCTCCCTTTTGGCCCCCTGTGGGGGTGGTATTCAGGTTAAATTGCCGCATTGGCACTTGGCGATAAATAAGTGGGTTTTCGGTTGCAGTTTGGGCACTCGGTCTCTAAAAGGTTCGCCATCACTGCTCTAGTAGAATCCACCGTAAATATCCCCAAACCAGAAGCCATTCCCCCTCCCACAAGTGCACTACCTTTTGGGAATAGCTTGATCTGTGGTTAAATGGGAAAAATGGTGTTGTCAGGGGCGTGCCATGTCTGCCAACGTTTGATCAGAAGAGAGAACTACATTTGGACCGTTTCTGGCAGCTGTTATGAGAACTCCGTGGTGCAGTTGGGTTTTCCCAAGTCCCACTGTTAGATTTTCACATAATTCCATTCCTGGGGTTTTGTTGGTTAAGCATCTGAACTGGCTCATAACTAGGTACAGATGTGCAGATCATTTACAAAACATACATCCTGTAAGGTAGTCCATGGTATGCCTAAATAACACATTATTAGATGGGAATGTAACTTCAAAGACAAACCCTCAGTTCTTTCCTGCTATTACAGTAGGTGATCAATGGGCTGGATCCAGCGGTAGATTTTCAGTGATGGCCGAGGAGTGAGTTTCACTGATATTCCCCTCCCACTGTAGATCTGTGACCCCCCCCCCCATGCTGTCCCTGGGGAGGAAAAGGTTCATGTCCTTACTGATGGACATTCCCTTCCATCAGTGGATCTGATCCAACACAAGTTACTATAGGATTCTGTAGTTATGAAGGTTGAACAGAGCGCTCTGAGAGAGACACTCAACGTTATTGCGCTTTGATGTAAAGATTGTGAGGCAGATCTGAGTCTGCTTCGCTTGGAAAGAGTTCTGCTGGGTGCTGTGATGCATCTCAGTCTGCTTCGTGAGTCAGGTTGACCAACTGTCATTGGTTCCATTCTGTTCTTGTTCTTCAGTTTTATTTAGATGAGTGTTCATTCAGCATCCACTGTGAACGTCTGTTCACTTGTTGGTTCCTGTTTTACGTGTATTTGATAATAACACATTACAGTGCACAACTCCACAGGGACATATATCTGATGCTGCCCGCCATCCCAAAGCCCCACCATCTGGGCCTCAGCAAAGAAACTGGGTGAAAAATATATATAAACAGTTTAGTCGTTTATGCCTGGGAGTTTTACCTGAGGTTCGTTGCACGCTGGACCCACACTTTCCTGTTAGGAATCTCTGCACCAGCAGTCTCCAAGCTCAAATCAAGAAACATTGGAGTCCCTGCCCGTTGAAACACTGCTTTGTAGTTGGCTGTCGTGCTTACTGTAAGAGAAAAGTCCCCTGCCCCCCCCCCCGAAACCCAATTGCCGCATAAAAAGGAACTTTAAAAAACGAAGCTTTCTAAAATAGGGGAGTGGGGTGGAAATCCTAGCCTCATTTCTAAAAGCCTGCTCAGAAAGAACTCACGGGAAGCATTTGAATCCCCGCCCCTTGACACTACAGTTGGCTGTAGTGCTGTCTGTAAGAGAACCGTCACTCCCCCAAGTTTCCATGTCCTGTGCTTTGCCTTCTGCATGGGGATTTCACCCAGGCTGAGCTCAGGGGAGATGGAAGAATTGGATCAATAGAGGGATGGGAAGTACTCAAGATTTGTGAGGGCTGGCAGCGAGGTCATCTCTAATGGAGGGGAAACTCTTGCATAACTCCAAGGAACCCCCGAGACAGACCAAGGGCAGACGTGAGTGAAAGTACCCATGCATAACCCACCTTTGTTATGTGATACGGACAACCTGAATTGGAGTGGGAGGAGGATGTGGAATGGTATGGTATAGCCTGATCGCTTCTGAGATCAGAAGCTAAGCCGGGTCGGTACTTGGAAGGAAGACAACCAAGGAAGACTGTGCGGACAAAGGGAATGGCAAACCACCTCTTTTACTATTTTGCCTTGAAAGTTCCTTGCTGGGGTTGCCATAAGTTGGCTGTGACTTGACGGCACTTTACAGTCATGCATTTCATGGGAAACTTGCTAGTCTGGGTGCCTGTTGTATTTATCTGCTCCCGAAACATGTTCTCTAGATGGTGATTATATTTACATTAGCAATTTTTGTCTGGGGAAACAACAGTGACGTTTATGACAAAAATAAGCATTGAAATGGCTGCACCCCTGCCTCAAAGGGAGCAAAATAACAGTCTGAAAATGTAGTGTTAAAATTTAAACAAACTCCCTCCCCCCCAAAAAAAAACAGGAGCTCAAAATGAATTTCATGGAAGAAAACATCCAAAGGGCGTGGTTTGCATGTTTTTGTGGCCAGCTAAGAGTGTTTTCCTAATTTTTCTTCTGCTAAGATATTTACTCATACCTTTCATCAAGGATTTGTTGCCTCCAGTAATTCTTCCATGCAAACATTTTTAATCACTAAAAAGGGATTACCAACAGATGGAAGGGAAATTAGAATTGTGACTTCAGGCTTGTCTGACAAAAGGCTGAGAAGAGAAAGGGGGGTGGGCAAGGCCCCCCTCTTTTGACAGGTTGCCCTTTATCCTTGCCCAGAAGGGTGATTTGAGATTGATATTTGAACCAAAAAGGCACAATTGGGATATCCATGAGCTGAATGTATTTTCAAAGTATAATTTACCACCATACTGCTGTACAGTGAAAAACCTACCTGTGTATACCAGGACACATTATAGAATTATTGGAGAAACTCCTCCCAAGCAGTGGTTTGGGGCAATGTTTAGCGGAAATACTCATTTACAGGACTAGAGAAAGTAGCACCCCACCCCACCCCCCAACAGAGACCCAGAAAGCAGAGTGTTATGCAGTAGCGTCAGATCTTAGCTCTTACTTCAATCAGGATGGGATGCGCAACACCCTGGAAATCCCACAAATCCTTCTCCATTGCAAATAAACCTTAAGGCAGCATCCCTTAAGTGGAGATATATACTCTAAATAAACTTAATAGTTAATCTATGTTGGGGAGGGAGCCTTTCTTGAAGAGAAAAGATTATGTTGATAACTGAAACGATATTTTTGCAGCAGCATAAGCAAAATTGACTTCTCCTGTTAACTAAATTTGGAGGATGTATGTATTTTAATTTTCTTAAGTTAGACAGACAGAGCTTTGCATGCATGGATATAGAGATAAAAATTATGCTCTTGACTATTTGGATTGTGCAATAACAAACCAATAACTGCATGGAAAATCCTTCCAGAATTTATTTTTGAACTTTCGAGAGATTTCTGAGCACAAGTGACCTGCTAAATATAAAGTGCTGATTGATGTCTGTGTAAATGTTTTCGAGTATGGCGTTAAACTTTGTCAGATGTGCTTGTAATAGTCCATAGCCAGCAAAACAAAGTACCTGCTACTCAGAGCTCTGAGAGAGCTGTACCAATTTCTTTTATCACTACACTGAGCTTCTGCAGGCAATAAGGAGCAACTCCATTCTGAAACTAAAGCTGCGTTTGCAGCTTGGTGTAACACCAAAAGAAAAGCAATGTGTTATTAACCATCTCACCAAAGCATCAGAGCTGGGCTTTCAGGAACACCGGGCCCACTAAGGCTGAATTACTCTCGGCATGATTGAATAAAAGGTCTTGCAACATTTCCAACAAACCTCTCTTCCTCATTGCTGCTAAGAAAATATGTCTAACCTTTGTGAGGTTTAACATGGCAATTCCTTGGCTGATCAAGTTGAAACAGGTCCTCCATGGCTCCAGCCACCTTCATCTATCAAGTTGTCATGTCTTTGTTCCTGATCTTTGTGTAATTTGGCAGGCGTTACGATTAACGGAGAACAATAATAATTAATCTTCAGGTCCAGCCCTTTATTAATTGAGCACTGGAAGTGCTCAAGCTTTGTCATTAGACTTCAGGCTAACTTAATTCGTCCAGTTGTTGTATGCAAGAAAGTGTTGGCCGGGCAAAACAGGTGGACTCCGATGGCTCTGAAGCGGAGTTATTTGGTTGTGTTTGAAATTGGCCAACACAGAGACCATCTGTCTGTAAACAGTTTCAGCTTTCATCAGTCCACACGTTGCAAAAATAAATGGCTTGGCCTCAAGACCACGGCATTTTTAAAAATCCAGGAGTTTTATACGAAAGAATGAGTCATTTCAGAAGAATAATGAAATACAATGAAAGCAGGTGGAAACACTGGGTTGGGTCCAGGGCAAACTGGCAATTTCCAAAGATTCCCCCTTCCTTAGGGTTGCCAGCCTCCAGGTACTAGCTGGAGATCTCCAGCCAATAGAGATCAGTTCCCCTGGAGAAAATGGCTGCTTTGGCAATTGGACTCTATGGCATTGAAGTCCTTCCCCTCCCCAAACCCGCCATCCCCAGGCTCCGCCTCAAAATCCTCTCGCTGTTAGCAAAGAGGGACCTGGAAACCTTACCCTTCCTGCTTAAGGTTGCCAACCTCCAAGTAGTAGCTGGAGATCTCCTGCTAATTCAACTCATTTCCAGCCGATAGAGTTCGGTTCACCTGGAGAAAATGGCCGCTTTGGCCATTGGACTCTATGGCATTGAAGTCCCTCCCCTCTCCAAACCCCGCTCTCCTCAGGCTCCACCCCCCAAAACCTCCTGCCGGTGGTAAAGAGGGACCTGGCAACCCTACTCCTGCTGCAGACCCCATCATGTCATTCCTTAGGATCTCCTATCCCCCCCTCCCCATGCCCTGACCTGGATGGCCCCGGCTAGCCTGATCTCGTCAGATCTCAGAAGCTGAGCAGAGTCGGTCCTGGCTGGTGTTTGGATGGGAGACCTCCAAGGAAGTCCAGGGTCTTGACGTGGAGGCAGGCCATGGCAAACCACCTCCCAGTGTCTCTTGCCTTGAAAACCCCAAGGGGGTCTCCATCATAAGTGGGCTGCGACTTGACAGCGTCTTCTACCACCATCCTCCAGAAGTAGCATTTTTGGAGATCAGTGGCGGGGCGGGGAGGAGCAGGCAGTAACGTTCCTTTCTACCATCTGGAAATTTAGTCTGGATCCAGCCCACTATAAGTGAATTTGTGTGTGTGTGTTTGTATGTATGCATGCTAGGGTTGCCAACCTCCAGGTAGTAGCTGGAGATCTCCTGTGATTACAACCGATCTCCAGTTGATAGAGATCAGTTCATACAGAGAAAATGGCCGCTTTGGCAGTTGGACTCTATGGCATTGAAGTCCCAAATATCCAGGTATTTCCCAACCCAGAGCTGGCAACCCGCACGTACACACACACACACTTGCATAGTTGAGAGAACACATACATCATCTGCCAGGAAACAAATATGTTGGGCTTTATGAGTAATGTACCATTCACAAAAGGCTTCATAATGTATAAAGCAGAGAAATGAAAGAAAAACCCAGGGTAGCTCGGGGATTGGCTAGTAGACCCTCTTTCTTTCTTTCTTTCTTTCTTTCTTTCTTTCTTTCTTTCTTTCTTTCTTTCTTTCTTTCTTTCTTTCTTTCTTTCTTTCTTTCTTTCTTTCTTTTCTTTCTTTCTCTTTCTTTCTTTCTTTCTTTCTTTCTTTCTTTCTTTCTTTCTTTCTTTCTTTCTTTCCATCCCCTTTTCTTGCTGTCTGTTCTCCTCACAACAGACACCCTTTGAGGTAGGTGGGGCTGAGAGAGCTGTGACTAGCCCAAGGTTACCCAGCTGGCTTCCTGTGTAGGAGTGGGGAAACAAACCCAGTTCCTCAAGTTAGCCTCCAATGCTCATGTGGAGGAGAGGGGGAATCAAACCCGGTTCTCCAGATCAGAGTCCACCGCTCCAAACCACTGCTGTTAACCACTACACCACACCTCACAGAGTGGTTCTGAGGATAAAATCAAGGAGAGACCAATGGAAGCTGCCGGGGGTCCCCATGGGGGAGAAAGGTGGGGTATAAATGAGGTGAAGCAGCAGTCAGAGGACAGAAATATCTAAGTCAGCTGATGCCAATCGTAGGCTTAAAAGATGAAACACATATATAACTTACGGTTAAGGCAAGTCTAACAAATTATAGGAGCCCCGTGGCGCAGAGTGGTAAAGCTGCAGTACTGCAGTCAAAAGCTCTGCTCACGACCTGAGTTCAATCCCGACGGAAGTCGGTTTCAGGTCGCCAGCTCAAGGTGGACTCAGCCTTCCATCCTGCCGAGGTCGGTCAAATGAGTACCCAGCTTGCTGGGGGTAAAGGGAAGATGACTGGGGAAGGCACTGGCAAACCACCCCGTGAAACATAGTCTGCCTTGGAAACGTTGGGATGTGACATCACCCCCATGGGTCAGGAATGACCTGGCACTTGCCCAGGGGACCTTTACCTTATTTAACAAATTATTCTGTATAAGCATTCTGTTGTGGTGAGGTGCATCTTCAAGACTTCAGAGATTTGTGTTCACTTCCACATTTGAGAAGGTGTGTCTGTCTTTTGCCTTAAATGTTTCTTAATTATAGCAGTGTTGAAAATACTAACAAGCCTGCCTTTTGCGGGGCTGGAAAGCATTTGGAAAAAAGTAGTATCTATCTTCTGTCTTCTCTTACCGTATATTATAGTGTTTTAACCTGTGAGTCATGACCCAAAATTGGATGATTGGTATGTGTGAAAGTTACATGGTGATTTCTCTGCTGCTACTAGCTATTTCATTGGGGCATCGAAAGCTACCGCTCGTGACTGATTTACAAAAGAGTAAAAAAGGTCTATTTGTGTGTCGTGTTGTAATCTTGGGCAAACCATTGGTAGTAATTTTATGTTTCCACAGGCTTAATTATAAAGTAAGGATTTTTTTTTTAGAAGATAACATTCTTATTACAACAGATGTAGACTGTTCAACTGTACAATTGACAGGCTATTTGTGCTGGGAACTCTTGGCTCACGACTTCCAACTTGGCAAGTTCTGGAGCTGGCCTGCACCTGAAGGCTGGGAGTTTTCAGCTGCGATTTCAAACTAGAGCCTGTGCTTTGTTACTCATCTCAAAACCATTGCATCTGCTTTTAAATAGCAGTCTACTAACAATGTAAGTGAGAATCACCTTGTTAAATCTAGGAGAGAGAAGTAGGTCCTACTTGTTTGCTTGTTCTGTAGCTTTGGGTGCCTTTGTTCTTGCACTGGATACCACCTCCAGCCAGGAGATAGAATCCAGGTGTTGTTGTTTTTTTACTATAAAAGCCAAGCCAAAATTAATTTAATAGGTAGCAAGCCAAGGTCAGGCACCTCAGATTCAGGCTTGGAGTCTTAATAAAGGCAAAAGCACCACACACAAGACTTAGAAGCATTTAAGGAAATTTAATTCATAATGAGAATTGCAAATCAATAATACCTTGGCAAAGTGGAGAGATTCACAAAACTAATCAAAAAGGCTAACTCAGTCAACCAAAGACACAGAGGCAAGGTTTAACAAAATGCAGAGATTTGTTACCAAAGTCCATAGCTTCAGGTTGCAAAACAAAATTCTGGTTTCAGCCTTCCTCCTCCAAGGAAACCTACAAAAATGAGCAGAGTCTCTCTCAGAGTGCCTGGGAGGGGTTGCTAATTCCTAGAATGGAAAAGCAGATCTTATGCACTTAATTTCCAGCAGGTGTGGCCAGTATCTAATTAGGAAACTACCATAACTTTAAAATATTGTCGAAGGCTTTCACGGTCAGAGTTCATTGGTTCTTGTAGGTTATCCGGGCTGTGTAACCGTGGTCTTGGAATTTTCTTTCCTGACGTTTCGCCAGCAACTGTGGCAGGCATCTTCAGAGTAGTAACACTGAAGGACAGTGTCTCTCAGTGTCAAGGGTGTAGAAAGAGTAATATATAGTCAGAAAGGGGTTGGGTTTGAGCTGAGTATTGTCCTGCAAAAGTATTGTCCTGTAAGTATCAAGATAATGTGCTAATGAGGGTATGGTATGTTAATATGGAACCATTGTATCCTGAAGTGATCTGTTAATGTGTGTAATCCAAAACTAATCTGTATGGCTATTGTTGAATGTTGTCTTTGTCTGGAGGTTTTTCAGGGCAGGAAGCCAAGCCTTATTCATTCTTAAACTCTCCTCTTTTCTGTTAAAGTTGTGCTGATGTTTGTGAATTTCAATGGCTTCTCTGTGCAATCTGACAAAACAGTTGGTAGAATTGTCCAGTCTTTCAGTGTCTTGGAATAAGACCCTGTGTCCTGTTTGTGTCAGTCCATGTTCAGCCACTGCTGATTTCTCAGGTTGGCCAAGTCTGCAGTATCTTTCATGTTCTTTTATCCTTGTTTGTATGCTGCGTTTTGTGGTCCCGATGTAAACTTCTCCACAGCTGCAAGGTATACGATATACTCCTGCAGAGGTGAGGGGGTCTCTTTTGTCTTTTGCTGATCGTAGCATTTGTTGTATTTTCTTGGTGGGTTTAAACACTGTTTGTAGGTTATGTTTTTTCAAAAGTTTCTCCATCCTATCAGTGACTCCTTTAATAAATGGCAAGAATACCTTTCCTATGGGAGACTGTTTTTCTTGAGTTTTCTGATTTTTGTTTGGTTCAATGGCCCTTCTGATTTCATTCTTGGAGTAGCCGTTTGCTAGCAGTGCGTGATTTAGATGGTTAGTTTCTTCCTTGAGAAACTGTGGTTCACAGATCCGTCTTGCACGGTCCATTAATGTTTTGATTATTCCTCTTTTCTGTCGGGGGTGGTGGTTGGAGTTTATACCATAACTTTAGTGGTTAAGTACCCACAGCTGAAATCAAACACTAACCGAAAAAGTCACTCTAATCTACTCCAGGAGATATCTATCTGCAGCCAGGCATCTCCTAAGCAAAGCAGTCAACAACCTGAACTAGCCTCATTCTAGCTGTATCTGAAGAAGTGAGCTGTGGCTCATGAAAGCTCATACCCTACCAGAAAATATTTTTGTTAGTCTTTAAGGTGCTACTGGACTCTTGCCCTTCTCTACAACCTCAACTAATCAATCAGTTGGAACGCCCACCCAATAAGGCACAAAATTCCTAAAAGGACCCAGAATCTTAAAACAGCAATTCATGGTTATTAAAGCAAAAGAATTAAACATTAGTGCTTTTTCAGTCCTATGGTATTTGAAGTTTCATTTGGGAGTCAGTATAGGATATGTCGCGGCTTTAACCCTGCTCC
This sequence comes from Euleptes europaea, assembly GCF_029931775.1. Classification (NCBI taxonomy): domain Eukaryota; kingdom Metazoa; phylum Chordata; class Lepidosauria; order Squamata; family Sphaerodactylidae; genus Euleptes; species Euleptes europaea. The sequence goes on along the minus strand of NW_026612365.1, from coordinate 733 downwards.
CTGATAAGTTGTGTGAAATATTATGACCAGGGTATAAAGCAGAAATAGAGAGAACTTCTTCTTCCTCTCCCAATAATGGAACTCCGTGGCATCCAATGAAGCTGATGGGCAGGAGATTCAGAACAGACAAAAGGAAATACACAATGAGTGATTAAAATGTGAAATTCTCTGCCAGAGGATGCGATGGCCACAGGCAGAGGCGGCTTTAAAAGAGGACTAGACAGATTCACAGAGGAGAGGTTGATCAGTGGCTACTAGCCATGATGACTAAAGGGAACCTCCACATTCAGAGGCAGTCAACCTCTGAATCTCAGCACCAGGAGGCTGCGTCAGGAGAAGGCTTCATCCTCTATGCCCTGTTGTCAGACCTCCAGGGTAATTGGTGGGACTGGATGCTGGACTAGATGGGCCCCTGCTGTGATCCAGAAGGGCTCTTCTGATGCTCTTAATATGGGCTGCAATCCAGTATTTACTTAGTTGGAAGGAGGGAGATAGAAAACCCCAGGGGAAAATTTTACTAGTCTTATTGCAGCTTTGTTGGCTTCCTTCAAAGGTAGGAGCCGCTGTAGTGTAGTGTTAGACCCAAACCAGGAAAAAAAAAACATCTTCCATTCCCCTTCTGCCATGGAATACATTGGATGGTCTCGTTCTAGTCACCCACACTTTCTCACAAAGATGTTGCGTGGCTACAGAAGGGTAACTCAGAAGTCTGAGCTCCCGTGAAAGATGTCCA
>NW_026612364.1:0-19716 GCF_029931775.1 Euleptes europaea | reverse complement strand
TAAACAGTTGGGGCCCTAAGTGGCTGAGTTCCTTTTGTGGCGTTTAATCTGTCTGTGCTGCACTCCTGTGTTGGGTTAACAGGGGGTTATATTATATGGTTAAAAAGTGTGTTAAATTTTTCCATTTGTGGTCTGTTATTTACTGGTAGTTTATCTATTTCCAGTTTATGGGGGTGCATGTAGAGAGCGGGGCTCTTATTACTAATTTTAACAGTGGTGTCTCTATTGTGGTAGAGTAGCTCAGTTAAGTGGTCTAGGGGTTCTTGGTTTGTTTAGTATCTTTAAGATTGTGTGCTGTGACGCGTTTAGTTTTTGGTGGCTGCTTTAAGGCCAACTGGTGTGTTTTATTTGGTGTTTTCCTCTAGGATTGGTTGTTTTCAATTACAATAAGGCTGTACCCTTATTGTATATAGTATAGGAGTGACAGTGGTAAATATGCTTGTATTTAGGTTCAGGCGTCCTATAGTTGAACTAGAATTCTTTTATTGAGCAACCAGCTATCACCAGGCTCGATAGGCGTGTCACCTCTACCTAGCAGTCTCTCCAGCCTTTTGCCACAGGGACGGGTGTACTCAAAAAGTTGCTGTTAGGTAGCTCGTCTGGGTTCGGGTGAGCAGGTTTTAGTGCGCTTTATCTGTATTTGCTTATTAAACCATGATGCAAAAGGTACAAGGTCAGATCTTTGCTTTGTTGGTGCTTGGGGTTTTTCATAGTTCTTTCATTGTTCCCTTGCGGTACTATATGCTATTGCGTCAAGTGGGTGTTTTCTATCGCCTAAAAATATACTGGTACTGGGTTAAATGGTTTGGTTTATAGTGGGGCTTGAGGTTTTGAACTGTTTGTTGAGCTGTGGAGTTTGGGCTCAAGCGGGTTTTTGTTTAAACGTTTTTCAATTGTAAGTTGAATGCTTTATATAAGTGTAAGCTACCTCTTGATTTAGTGGCCAAGTGCACTTTCCAGTACACTTACCTTGTTACGACTTGCCTCATCTGTTGGTGTTTTGTTTTTTATAAAGTGTGGTTTATTAGTTCTTGAGGAGGGTGACGGGCGGTGTGTACGTGTCCCATGGCAGGCTTCAAACAGGCTTATCTTGCTTGTTTTACTGCTAAATCCACCTTCTGGTGAAGGTTTCATGTCACTTGTGGTGTTTTCTAGTGTAGAAAATGTAGCTCATCTCTGCCCCCTTATATGCTACACCTTGACCTGACGTGTTAAATGTTATCTATCTTACTTACGGCAGTTCTTTCATAAGGTAGGTTTGCGACGGCGGTATATAGGCTGGGTAAAGGCAAAAGGGGGTAAGGTTTGGCGTGGAGTATCGATTATAGGACAAGCTCCTCTAGGTTGGTTTGGGGCACCGTCAAGTCCTTAGAGTTTTAAGTTTTTCACTTGTAATTCTCTGGCGAGTTGCTAGTGTAAGGTGCAAGTTTGGTTTATGGCCAAGCATAATAGGGTATCTAATCCTAGTTTGGGCCTTGGCTTTCGTGAGTCGATGGGGCTTAATTAATTGTGGGAGGGGTGGAGTTGTTTTTGCATTGGTTAGTATTTTACAACGTAGGTGCAGCTCAGCCTTCTTTTATTAAGTTTTAGGGGTCTAGTCACTTTTTACGCCGAGTATTATTATTTTGGGGCTTTCGTATAACCGCGGTGGCTGGCACGAAATTTACCGCCCCGTCTGGTTTAACTGTGGCTAAGTCAAGCTTTATGGCTTATACATTAATGTTTATCACTGCTGGGCCCCGTGTGGGTGTGGCGGTGCTAGGTGTCTGGGGCTAAATAGTGTGGTGTGCCTGATACCTGCTCCTGGCCTAGTGGGTAGGCACTGTGTGGGGGTTTGCACAGGGGTGTGGAGGCTTGCATGTGTAATTCGAGTTAAAAATAATAATAAGTTTAGGACCAAAACGGTGTGTTTCCGGGAAATTACTAGGATCCATAACGGCAACTTCAGGGCCGTGCTTTAGTATTATTTAAGCTACAGTAACGGAGTTGCCGTTGTGTGGTTTAGTGTGTGTAATATATATATATATATATATATATATATATATACATTTTGGGGTTTTATTTTGTGTGTGGGGAGCTGCGATTTTTGTTCTTGTGGTATTATGGCAAGTCTTGGATCGCAACTAAGAAAAAATTTTTGCAATTAAATCTCGTTTTAGGGGTTTGGCGAGAAGCACTTTAATTGCAGGGAAAAATTCTTAGTGGGGGGTAAGGGGGGTTTGCCGGAGGTAGCCGTGTGAGTATGGGCGTGTTCGGGGCGTGGGTGTGTGTGGGTGTATGTGGGTGTATGGGGGGCGTGTGTGTGTGTGTGTGTGTGTGTGTGTGTGGGTGGGTATGGGTATGGGTATGGGTATGGGTATGGGTGTGGGTATGGGTATGGGTATGGGTATGGGTGTGGGTATGGGTGTAGGTGTAGGTGTAGGTATAGGTATAGGTATAGGTATAGGTGTCGTGTTTATTCATTGGTTTTTAGTCTAGTAAATAATTATATGTCCTTCGAGCATGAATAATTTACCCCTGGGTGGGCTTGTGGGATCGTGGGCCATCTTGCACCGTAGGTTCAGCAGAGTTGTTAGTTGACAGCCACTGGAAATGAGGTTGTGATATACCACCCTAAAAATAAAAATACCAGCCGCATGACAGCACAGGGATGCTATGAGTATGAGGAGACGTGTAACTAATCCTAGCAACCAAAGGCCTCTTAAAAGGCACGAGTGATACGTCAGCGATTAATGGACTTGACCTCACAGAACCAGAGGCCTTGGAAAGGGCACTGTGTGTTAGTCTACATTTCATGGACTACGAGACTGGGCACCTGGTGTGCGAATACAAGGATTGATGATCTCTCGGGATATGTCCGGTAAAGAATCAATATGTCTTAAATACATGGATTTATTAATCCACGCTTATTTGATGATATGTACTATGTAAAATCAATGATAGGATGTACTGGGACAATATTCATGGGGCAGATAGATGTATGTTGATTATACATAGTATGTATTATGTAAAATTAATAATAATATGTACTGGGACAATATTCATGGGGCAAATAAATGTATGTTGATTATACATAGTATGTAAAGGGGGACCCCCCATAACCCTAGACACTAATGGAGGTCCTGGAGTTTATAAGGTTGTTAAATGGCCATATAGGCTCCACCCCCGTGTGGGGGTGAAGCCTATTTGGGTGGGGTGGTCTCAGAAAATAGTTTAAGTGAAAACACTAGTTTTGGGGACTAGAGTTAAGAGTTGAGTCTTTTTTTTGATATACTGCGGGCGGAGGCCTTGGAGTTTATAAGGTTGTTAAGTGGCCATATAGGCTCCACCCCCGTGTGGGGGTGAAGCCTATTTGGGTGGGGTGGTCTCAGAAAATAGTTTAAGTGAAAACACTAGTTTTGGGGACTAGAGTTAAGAGTTGAGTCTTTTTTTGATATACTGCGGGCGGAGGCCTTGGAGTTTATAAGGTTGTTAAGTGGCCATATAGGCTCCACCCCCGTGTGGGGGTGAAGCCTATTTGGGTGGGGTGGTCTTAGAAAATAGTTTAAGTGAAAACACTAGTTTTGGGGACTAGAGTTAAGAGTTGAGTCTTTTTTTTGATATACTGCGGGCGGAGGCCTTGGAGTTTATAAGGTTGTTAAGTGGCCATATAGGCTCCACCCCCGTGTGGGGGTGAAGCCTATTTGGGTGGGGTGGTCTTAGAAAATAGTTTAAGTGAAAACACTAGTTTTGGGGACTAGAGTTAAGAGTTGAGTCTTTTTTTTGATATACTGCGGGCGGAGGCCTTGGAGTTTATAAGGTTGTTAAGTGGCCATATAGGCTCCACCCCCGTGTGGGGGTGAAGCCTATTTGGGTGGGGTGGTCTCAGAAAATAGTTTAAGTGAAAACACTAGTTTTGGGGACTAGAGTTAAGAGTTGAGTCTTTTTTGTATGTGGGGGTGTGAGTAGTGCCCCAGGGTTGTAATGCGTTCCAATCTTTGACTTACAAGGTCAGTGCTTTAAGTGTGGTTTAAGCTACAAGGGCTGGTGGGGTTATCAGTTTATTAGTTTATTCTCTAGTTTATTGATTGTGGGGCTTAATAGTAGGATTGTTGTGAAGTATAGGACGGAAGCTAGTTGTCCGATTATGATAAATGGGTCTTCGACTGGTTGTCCTCCGATTCAGGTTAGGATAGCGATAGTGGCGATTATGGTTCAAAATGTTAGTTGTGATAGTGGTCGGAATGTGCTTGTTCGTTGTTTTGAGTTGTGTGTAAGTGGGATTAGCAGTAGGATTATAATGGATATTATTAGGGCAAGTACTCCTCCAAGTTTGTTTGGGATGGAACGTAGGATGGCGTAGGCGAATAGGAAGTACCATTCTGGTTTGATGTGTGGTGGGGTTATTAGGGGGTTTGCTGGGGTAAAGTTTTCTGGGTCCCCAAGCAGTTGTGGGGAGAAAAGGGATAGGTACAGTAGTGTTATTATTATAAGGGCTGCCCCTAGCAGGTCTTTAGTTGAAAAGTATGGGTGGAACGGAATTTTATCTGAGTTTGAGTTTACCCCTGTTGGGTTGTTTGATCCCGTTTCGTGTAGGAATAGTATGTGTAGGATTGCAGTGGCTGAGATGATGAATGGCAGGAGGAAGTGGAAAGTGAAAAATCGTGTTAGTGTTGCGTTATCTACGGCGAACCCGCCTCAAATTCACTCTACTAGGGTGTTTCCTATATATGGAACTGCTGATAGTAGGTTTGTGATTACGGTAGCCCCTCAGAATGATATCTGTCCCCATGGCAGGACATAGCCCACGAACGCGGTTGCTATTACTAGGAATAGTAGGGCCACGCCGATGTTTCAGGTCTCTTTGTATAAGTATGAGCCGTAGTATAGGCCTCGCCCGATGTGTATATAAAGGCAGATAAAAAATATGGAGGCGCCGTTGGCGTGGATGTTTCGGATTAGTCAGCCGTGTTGTACGTCACGACAGATGTGGGCGATTGATGAGAATGCTGTGGAGGTGTCTGCGGTGTAGTGCATGGCCAAGAATAGGCCGGTGGAGATTTGGATTAGTAGGCACAGCCCTAACAAGGACCCAAAGTTTCATCAAGCGGAGATGTTTGATGGTGTGGGGAGGTCAATAAATGAGTTGTTTATTATTTTGATTATTGGGTGTGTTTTTCGGATTGGGGTCATTATTGGTTTTTATAGTTGAATAACAACGGTGGTTTTTCGTATCACAGGTTTTGGCATGGCCAAATGAAAATTATGTCGTACTTTGTTTTTTTTACTGTGTTGTGTATGGTGTTGGGGTTTATTGGTGTAGCGTCAAATCCTTCTCCTGTTTTTGGGGCGATGGGACTTGTAGTGTCTGCGTTGGGTGGTAGTGTGGTGTTAGTTATTTTTGGTGGGTCCTTTATTGCATTGGTGTTATTTTTAATTTATTTAGGTGGGATATTGGTAGTCTTTGCTTATTCTGTGGCACTTTCAGCAGACCAATATCCTGAGGTGTGGTTGGATTACTCTGTTTTGTATTATGTGTTTGGGTATTTTATATTAGTTTTGTTTTTAGTTTGGTACTTTGGAGGGTTGTCTATTGATGGGTGTGGGGCGTCTGGTGGGGACGATTTTGGTTTTGAGGGTACTCGGACTGATTTTAGTGGTGTTGCATTGATATATTCTTTGGGCGGGCCGTTATTATTGTTGTGTGGGGGGAGTTTAATGGTGGCCCTGTTTGTTGTCCTTGAGTTAACTCGAGGGTCGAGTTTTGGGGGGCTACGTGCGGTTTAGTAGTATGTGGTAATTGCGGCGGCTAGAGTGGCAATAAGTATGACTAGGTATGTTTTGATGTGTCCGGTGTGTGATTTGGACAGTTTTTTAGCTAGGGCGGTGTTAATTAATATGGCTGTTTTTGGGGCGATGGCCTCATATCAGATAAGGTCATTTAAGTGCATAGCGGTGTTTTGTCCGAATTGTATGTTGTATTTTGGTTGGGCTCGGTGTGCAAGGGTGTTAAAGAACCCCAGTTGTGTTGAGGATGTACTTGGTGTACTTTGTTTTGGTTTTAATAGGTTGGATGTTTGTATGGTGATATCTATAGCACATAGCAGGCCTACTAGCGTGATAATTGTGGCGGCTAGTTTTGTAATTGGGCCCATTGTTATTGTTTGGGGTGGGGTTGGTAGTATTGTTGTGGCCACAAATAGGCCAGATATAATACTTCCTATGGCGAGTCGTACTAGGGGTCGAGTCTGGCTTGGGTTTGTTTCTGCTGGGGTTGTAGTTGTGTTGTATCGAGGCTTATTTGTTTGGACATAAAAGGTTAGGCGTAGGCTGTAGGCGGCTGTAAGGGCGGTAGCAATAATAGTGGTTGATAGGGCTCAGGCGTTTAAGTGTGATGTGTTTATTGTTTCAATGATTACGTCTTTAGTGTAAAATCCAGCTAGGAAGGGGGCCCCTGTTAGGGCTAGGTTGCCGATAGTTATACAGGTTGTGGTTAGCGGTATTGTTTTTTGGGTGCTTCCTATTTTTCGGATGTCTTGTTCGTCCCCGAGATTATGAATTACTGAACCTGCGCATAGGAATAGTATGGCCTTGAAAAAGGCGTGTGTGGTGATGTGTAGGTATGTTAACTGTGGCTGGTTTAGTCCTAGTGTTAGTATTATTAGGCCGAGCTGGCTTGAGGTGGAGAAGGCAATGATCTTTTTGATATCGTTTTGTGTGAGGGCACAGAGTGCTGCAAAGGTTGTAGTTATTGCTCCTAGGCATAGGCAGAGGGTAGTTGTGGCCTGGCTGTTTTGTATTATTGGGAATAGCCGGGCCAGTAGAAAAATTCCGGCAACGACTATTGTGCTAGAGTGAAGTAGTGCTGATACTGGGGTTGGGCCTTCTATGGCTGCTGGCAGCCATGGGTGTAGCCCAAATTGGGCGGATTTTCCCATGGCTGCTAAGACTAGGCCTAGTAGTGGCAGGGTGGGGGGGGTCGTATGTGAGAATGTTTGTTGTACGTCCCATGTGTTGTAGTGTATTGCGAATCAAGCTAAAGACAGGATTAGTCCAATGTCTCCGATTCGGTTGTATATAACAGCTTGTAGGGCGGATGTGTTTGCATTGGTGCGCCCGTGCCACCACCCGATTAGTAAGAAGGATATGATGCCTACCCCTTCCCAGCCAACAAATAGTTGTAATAGGCTGTTTGCTGTTGTTATGGTTATTATGGCTAGGAGGAATAGTATTAAGTATTTTATAAATTTGTTTTTGTTCGGGTCTAGTTTTATATATCAATCTGAGAACTCCAGGATGGCCCAGGTGATAAATAGGGCTGTTGTTATAAACGTGGTAGAGTAAATATCAAATAGGAAGCTGATATTAATGTTGAAGGACGTTTGTAGTCAGGTAGCGTTGGTTATAGTTGTTTGTATTCCGTAGTTGATAAAAATATTGGTTGGAATTAGGCTTGTCAGGCAGGCAAGTTTAGTAGTTTGTGTGAAGTAGCCCGAGGCTTGTGTAATAAACATAGAGGTAATAATAGGGGCAATAAGGATTAGCAGGGTTGAAATTATGGTTGAGTAGAATAGTATGGAGGTCATGTACTTTCACTTGGAGTTGCACCAAGTAGTGTTAATGCCTAAGATTAAAGGAAGGTCTAATATCCTTTGAAAGTCTTGGGTTATAATGTGGAGTGGTCCGGAGAATTTAACTTCGGTAATTTGAATTAGCAGTTCCAATTTGTGTCGTCCCTCTCGGTATGCAAGGGGCGGGGTGCCCCTGTTGTTAAGTCCACAGCTTAGTGTTTTGATCAAACTATGCCTACTTCTGGGTGCTACAGGATTAGTTTTGGGTTTATAATTAATAGTGCCATAGGGATGAGGTGAAGGGCTATTAATAGGTGTTCTCGGGTGTTTGAGGGTGGGTGGGAGGTATTTGTTGGTGTTTTGTTTCGTTGCGTTATAATGAAGACATATAGGGAGTATAGGGCGGTTAATAGCGTCGTTAGGCCTGTTAAGATGATTGTTATGGTGGCTCAGTTTATAGCAGAAGTAATGATTATTAATTCCCCCATCAGGTTGATTGTAGGGGGTAGGGCCATGTTGGCTAAGTTTGCCATAAGTCATCATGTGGCTATAAGTGGGAGGGTGAGTTGAAGGCCCCGTGTTATTAATAAAGTTCGAGTGTGGGTTCGTTCATAGTTTGTGTTGGCTAGGCAAAATAGTATAGAAGAGGCTAATCCGTGGGCGACCATTAGAATTATTGTTCCTGAGATACTTCATGGGGTCTGAATTAGGGCTCCTGCAGTTACAAGGCCTATGTGGCTTACTGAGGAGTAGGCAATGATGGATTTTAAGTCTGTTTGACGTAGGCAAATGAGGCTGGTTATAATTATTCCCCAGAGGGCTAGAATAATGAGGGGGTAGCACATAGTTTGTGTTGTTGGGTTTAGGATTGGGGTGATTCGGATGATGCCGTATCCTCCCAGTTTAAGAAGTACGGCGGCCAGGATTATTGATCCAGCGATTGGGGCCTCAACGTGTGCTTTTGGTAGTCATAAGTGCATGGAGTATAGGGGTATTTTTACTATAAATGCTAGAAGACATGATAGTCATACTAGTGAGTTGGTTCATGTTATTAGTATTTCTGGGTGCTTTATTGACATTATTAGTGGTGTTGTGTGGTAGTTGTGGGTGTATGAATATAAAATTATTACTAATAGTGGGAGTGAGCCGGATAGTGTATAGAACAGGAAATAAGTGCCTGCGGCGAGTCGCTCTGTTTGGCTGCCCCAACGCGTGATAAGGATTAGTGTTGGGATTAGTGTTGCTTCAAATAACAGGTAGAATAGTATTAAGTTGTTTGAGGCGAATGTTAGAATTAGGGTGGTTTGTAGCAGAGCACAGGTTGATAAGAACAGGCGTTGTCGGGACTGAGGCTCTTTGGCCATGTGGCTTTGGCTTGCTACTACTATAAGTGGGAGCAATCAGGATGAAAGAATAGTCAGGGGGGTTGAGAATTGGTCGAGTGTTATCCATGTGTTGACATGTCAGATTTTTGTTAGTGTGGGGGCGTTTAATTGTCCTATTAATAGGAGTGTTGTTGTTATAGATAGGGCCGTATAAATGTGGAAGGTGTATTTAGTTGGGGCTAAAAGGGCGGTTGGGACTAGTATTACTGTTGCTATGGTTAGTTTTAGCATTTTAATAGGCTTATGGTTTTTAGGTGGTCTGTTGCGTGAGTGCGGGAGGATGCAGCTAATAGGGCCAGTCCTGCTCCTGCCTCACATGCGGACATGGTCAAGAGGGTAATTGGAAGGGTGGCAGTGGTTGACAGGTGTTGGGTTAAGGAGATAGCACTAAGTCCAATAAATAGGCTTAAAAGCAGGCCCTCGATGCATAGAAGGGCAGATACAAGATGTTTACGGTGGAGTGCTAGTCCTATAAGGCTTAGGGTAAAGATGGCTAGTATCAGTAGGTGTTGAGGTAGCATAGTTAGTGGCCCCATTATTTTGGGATGTACTAAGTCGAAATTAGTGATCTTGCTTTAGATTAGCCTCTATATTCTGCTCATTCTAGTCCTCCTTGGGATCACTCATAGACTAGGCCCAGGGCTAGTAGGGTGATAATTGTTGTAGTTCATATAAGGGTTGAATTGGGGGAGGGTAAGTTAATAGCTCACGGGGTTGGTAGGAGTAGGGCGATTTCTAGGTCAAAAAGTAGGAATAAGATAGCGACTAGAAAAAATCGCAATGAGAAAGGTAGTCGTGCTGAACCGACTGGGTCAAAGCCGCATTCGTATGGGGACAATTTTTCTGTGTCAGGGGTGGCTTGTGGTAGTCAAAAGCTAATGATGATTAGGGCGGCGGTTAGTGCGGTGGATATTAGAGTTACTATTATAATGTTTATTACTTCCTCTTAGGGTTAATTATGAGCTAAGGCTTTGTGAGTGGAAGTCACCTGTACTTTTAAATACTAAGGAAGTTATGAACCTCATCAATAGATTGAGATGTAAAGGAAGAGTCAAACAACGTCTACAAAGTGTCAGTATCATGCGGCCGCTTCGAATCCAAAGTGGTGGTCAGTGGTGAAGTGGAATTTTATTTGGCGTAGCAGGCAGACTACTAGGAAGCTAGTCCCAATGATTACATGTAGTCCGTGGAAGCCAGTGGCCACAAAAAAGGTGGTGCCATAGGCTCCGTCTGCTACTGTGAAAGAGGCCTCCAGATATTCTATAGCCTGTAGTAGTGTAAAGTAGGCCCCCAGTATGATTGTAAGCACTAGGGCCTGTATGGCCTCTTTTCGTTCTCCTCCTATGATTGAATGGTGGGCTCAGGTTACTGTAACACCTGATGCCAGTAGTACTGCGGTATTAAGTAGGGGAACTTCAAACGGGTTTAGGGGAGTAATTCCGCTTGGGGGTCAACAACCTCCAAGCTCTGGTGTAGGTGCAAGGCTTGAGTGATAGAATGCTCAAAAGAACCCGATGAAAAAGAAAACCTCTGAGGCAATGAATAAAATTATGCCATAACGAAGTCCCTGTTGAACTTGGTGGGTGTGGTGGCCTTGGTAGGTTCCTTCCCGAACAACATCTCGTCATCATTGCAGTATTGTTAATAGTATAGTGGTAAGGCCGATGGTTATTAATGTATTTGAGCCAAAGTGGAACCATATTGCGAGCCCAGAGGTTATTAATAAGGCTGCAATGGCCCCTGTTAGGGGCCATGGGCTTTGGTCTACTATGTGGAAGCTGTGGGCTTGGTGGGTCATTAAACGTTTTCTTGTAGGTAGAGACTTAATAATAGTACGAATACATATGCTTGGATCATTGCAACAGCGACTTCTAGGGCGGTTAACAATAGGAGGGTGACTGAGGTTAGCACTGATACTGATGGTATTAATGGCATTAATACAAGTGTGGCTGTTGAGATAAGTTGGATTAACAGGTGTCCTGCAGTTAGGTTTGCAGTAAGACGCACCCCCAGGGCTAGGGGTCGAATTAATAGGCTAGCTGTTTCGATAATTACTAAAATTGGAACTAGCGGGGTGGGTGTGCCCATGGGTAGTAGGTGTCCGATGGAGGCGGTGGGCTGGTTTCAAAGCCCAACAAGTACTGTAAATAGTCATATTGGTAGGGCCAGGCTTATGTTTATGGATAGTTGTGTGGTGGGGGTAAATGTGTATGGTAATAGCCCTAGCAGGTTGATTGTTAATAGGTATAACAAAATTGTTAATAGAAGCAGTGCTCAGGGGTGTCCTGTCTTACTGATTGGGGATATTAGTTGTTTTGTGGCGGTTTTTATTAGTCATAGTTTTAGTGCCCATGTGCGGCTTGGTATTAGATGTGTTTGTGAGTGAAATAGTGTTGTTGGGGCCAGTAGGGCAAGCAGGATTAATGGGACTCCTATTATCTGTGGGGTTGCGAATTGGTCGAATAGGTTTAACATCATAATCAGGATCAGCATGGGGGCTGGGTGCTTAGGGGTTTTGTAGTTGGTTGGTTGGCTATCTGGTGTTTTAACAGCTTTGGTTTTATTATAAGGAGGGTGATAAACCATACGGTTAACATAATTATAAGTCACGGAGCGGGGTTTAGTTGGGGCACGTCTTTAAGTGGTTATTGTTCCAATCTTTGGCTTAAAAGGCCAATGCTATTATGTAAAGCTTCTTAAAGATTGAAGTATCATGTTAGACCATAATTCGAAGTTGTCTAGGGTGGTGGCTTCTACTACAATGGGCATAAAGCTGTGGTTTGACCCGCAGATTTCTGAGCACTGGCCGTAAAATAGGCCTGGGGAAGCTGTAGTAAATGTTGTCTGGTTTAGTCGCCCAGGGATTGCATCGGTTTTAATGCCTAGTGAGGGGACGGCTCAAGAGTGAAGGACGTCTTCGGCTGAAATTAACATGCGGATCGGGGACTCTACGGGTACAACTATTCGGTGGTCTGTCTCTAGTAGTCGAATGGCCCCTGATCACAGGTCTGTTGTTGGGGTCATATAGGAGTCAAATGTTAGGTTTTCATAGTCTGTGTATTCGTAGCTTCAATATCATTGGTGTCCAAGGGCCTTAATTGTTAGGTGTGGGTTGTTAATCTCATCTATTAGGTACAGGATTCGTAAGGACGGCAGTGCAATTATGATTAGAATGATAGACGGCAGGACTGTTCAGATTATTTCAACTGCTTGGGCATCTATTGTGTTAGTGTGCGTTAGTGTGGTTGTTATTATAAGAGAGATAATATATAGGACGAAGGCGCTGATAAGGAATACGATTATAAGTGCGTGGTCGTGGAAGTGGAGGAGCTCTTCTATGATGGGGGATGCTGCGTCTTGGAATCCTAGTTGGGCAGGTTGTGCCATTGAGTCTCACAGGGGTTAGACTGTAATTTAGCCCTGACAGTGCTATGTAATAATTTACTAGAGGCTCGTGTTTGATAAGAGAGGGGTACGCAGTGGGCGTACGTTTAGCTTGAAACTAAAAGGTGGGGGTTCGAGTCCCTCGTCTCTTGGCAGGTTAAGATTGGACAAAGGCTGGTTCTTCATACGTGTGGTATGGGGGCGGGCAGCCGTGGAGTCACTCTAGGTTGACGTGTGTTAGTTCTGTGTTATTTGGGGTCCGTTTGGCAGAAAATGCCTCTCAGATAATATATATTATTATGATGACGGCAACAAGTGATGTTAGTGATCCAATTGATGAGACAGTGTTCCATAGTGTGTAGGCGTCTGGGTAGTCTGAGTACCGTCGTGGCATTCCAGCAAGACCTAAAAAGTGTTGGGGGAAGAATGTTATGTTTACGCCAATAAATATAACCCCGAATTGGGCTTTTGTTAAAGTGCTATGTAATGAGAAGCCAGTAAATAGTGGAAATCAGTGTACGAATCCGCCTATAATTGCAAATACTGCTCCTATAGATAAGACGTAGTGGAAGTGTGCGACTACGTAGTATGTGTCATGTAATACAATATCCAGGGATGAGTTTGCTAAGACGATCCCGGTTAGTCCGCCCACGGTAAACAGGAAGATAAAGCCAAGAGCCCACAGCAAGGCTGCGTCTCATTTGATTAGTCCGCCATGAAGGGTTGCTAACCAGCTGAATACTTTTACCCCAGTTGGGATTGCAATAATTATTGTGGCAGAGGTAAAGTATGCGCGGGTGTCTACATCCATGCCAACTGTGAATATATGGTGGGCTCAGACGATAAAACCAAGGAATCCGATAGAGACCATGGCCCACACCATGCCCATGTAGCCAAAGGGCTCTTTTTTACCAGCGTAGTATGCTACGATGTGGGAGATCATACCAAATCCGGGTAAAATTAAGATGTAAACTTCTGGGTGCCCAAAAAATCAGAACAGGTGTTGGTATAGCACGGGGTCTCCTCCGCCTGCCGGGTCAAAGAAGGTGGTGTTTAGGTTTCGGTCTGTTAATAGTATTGTGATGCCGGCAGCTAGTACTGGCAGAGACAGTAGAAGAAGTACTGCGGTGATAAGTACAGATCATACGAAGAGGGGGGTGTTGTATTGAGTTATTGCTGGGGCTTTTATATTAATGCAGGTGGTAATAAAGTTAATAGCCCCCAGGATGGAAGAAACCCCTGCTAGGTGCAGGGAAAAAATTGTCAGGTCTACGGATGCTCCTGCATGGGCCAGGTTGGCAGCTAGTGGTGGGTAGACGGTTCAGCCAGTTCCTGCCCCGGCTTCAACTCCGGAAGAGGCCAGTAAAAGGAGTAGTGAGGGGGGCAGGAGTCAAAAGCTTATGTTGTTTATTCGTGGAAAAGCCATGTCTGGGGCCCCAATTATTAGTGGAACCAGCCAGTTTCCGAAGCCCCCGATCATTACGGGTATTACCATGAAGAAGATTATTACAAAAGCATGGGCGGTTACAACCACATTATAGATTTGGTCGTCCCCAAGAAGGGTTCCAGGCTGGCTAAGCTCAGCTCGAATTAGCAAGCTTAGGCCAGTGCCGGCTATTCCGGCCCAGGCGCCAAAAAGTAGATACAGGGTGCCGATGTCTTTGTGGTTTGTCGAAAAAAATCAACGATTGATGGTCACAGGTAGGATGGCCGAGGGCAAGGCGGTGAGCTGTAGTCTCACAGACAGAGGTTTGAGTCCTTTTCGTACCAAGCTCCGTAGCGTAGAACGCAACAAAATGCAAGTTTGGAGACGCACCCAAAAAGGTGCCGGGGCTTCTCCCGTTTTTCTATAACGGGAGAAGGTAGATTGAAGCCCGCTGGATAGGGTGTTTAGTTGTTAACTAAAGTTTTATGGGATCAAAGCCCGTCGGTCTAGGGAGGTCTTAGCTTAATTAAAGTGTCTGAGTTGCATTCAGGAGATGTATATTAGTGTTTTACAGGCCTTCAGGGAATAAGATGTGTTTCTTGTTTGGGGCTTTGAAGGCCCCTGGTTTAAATAGTTAACCTAAGTCCCTGGGGGTGGGGCGGGGTTTATATGTTGTATAGTAGTGGTGTGATTGGTAGAAGGAGGGCTGTTGTAGTAGTTGCCGTGGTTATTAGGTGTGTGTGGTTGTTTTTGAATCGTCATGTGTTTTTTGTTGTGGTTGTGGTGGGCGGGTTTGTTAGTGTAGTGAAATAGGCTAGGCGGGTATAAAAGAATAGGCTTGGTAGGCTTATTAGGGCTAATGTTGTGGCTAGTGGGGTTAGCTGGTGTAGTGTTAGTTCTTTGATAATTAGCAGTTTTGGCATGAACCCTGTTAGGGGGGGAAGGCCCCCTAGTGATATTAGTGTTAGTATTATTATGGTTAAAAGTGTAGAGGAGTTAGACCAGGTGGTAGTAAGGTCTGTGATGTTTTTTGTTGATGCTGTTAATATAGAGGTAAATATTGCTGTGGTTGCGGCTAAATAGATAATTATGGTTAGTGTTGTAAGGCTGTGGCCCATAGTTAGGGCAATTGTTAATCATCCCATATGGGCGATTGAGGAGAAGGCCATGATTTTTCGGAGTTGTGTCTGATTTAGGCCTGACCACCCCCCAATTATTGTGGATAGGAGTCCCAGCACTAGGACCAGGTTTAGTGATAGGTGGTTGTGTATTATATAAAGTAGGGCTAGGGGGGCAAGTTTTTGTCATGTTGATATGATTAGGGCGGTTATTATTGTAGACCCCTGCAGGACCTCTGGGTATCAGAAGTGTGTTGGTGCCAAGCCTAGTTTTATTGCGATGGCTACTGTTAAAATTAGTGCAGTTGAGTTGTGCGTTGGCTGTATAATTGTTCATTGTCCGGTCTGTCAGGTGTTGATCAGGCTGGCCAGGAGGATTAGGGCAGCGGCTGCAGCTTGTGTTAGGAAATATTTTGTGGCGGCTTCTGTTGCTCGTGGGTGGTGTTGTTTAGTAATGTGTGGTAGTATGGCTAGTGTATTGATTTCTAGTCCAAGTCATGCAAGTAGTCAGTGGTGGCTTGATGTGGTGATGATGGTGCCTGTCGCTAGGCTTGAGATTAGGATTGTTTGTGTTATTGGGCTTATTAGTATAGGAAGGGTTGTGTACCAACATTGTCGGGGTATGGGCCCGAAAGCTTTATTAGCTGACTTTACTAGTAGGTAGTATAATTGGAAGTACACGAAGTTTTGGGCTTCGTAGTGCAGGTTCGTAGCCTGTCTTTCTAAGGAAGTGGGAGGGGCGAGTCTCCATATCATACTCTATCAAAGTAGTCCTTAATGTTTCGGGCACACTGCCAAAGTTTGGGTTATGTTAGTGGGGGGGTGCCTGATATTGAAATGGGTGTGGCAATGTATCAGACGCAAAGGGCTAGGGTTAGTGGTAGGAAGTTTTTTCAAAGTAGGTGCATTAGTTGGTCATATCGAAATCGTGGATATGATGCGCGGATTCACAGGAAGCCCAGTGTTAACATGCAGGTTTTAATCATAATATTTATTGAAAATAGTTCTGGGGTGTTGGGGCAGTTTGGGCCTAGGAATAGGATACATGAGAGGGTGTTTATTATTAAGATGTTTGCGTATTCTGCTAGGAAGAATAGTGCGAATGGGCCGGCTGCGTATTCAACATTAAATCCTGAGACAAGCTCTGACTCGCCTTCGGTTAGGTCGAATGGGGCCCGGTTTGTTTCTGCAATTGTTGAGATGTATCATATTATTATTAGTGGTCATACACATGTTGCTAATCACGTGTTTTTTTGTGTTGTTAGCAGGGTTTGTATTGAAAATCCCCCCGTGAATATTATGGTTGATAGTACAATGATTCCTATTGTTACCTCATAAGAGATAGTTTGTGCGACTGCCCGTAGGGCGCCAACGAGGGCGTATTTTGAGTTTGTTGCTCACCCAGATCATAGAATTGAGTATACAGCAAGGCTTGAGATAGCCAGTAGTATTAATAGGCCTAAATTAGCGTCCATGATGGGGTTTGGTATTGGAATGGGGGCTCAAATTGTTAGTGACAGTAGTAGTGCTAGTATTGGTATGGCTAAAAATAGTGTTGGTGTTGATGCCGTTGGTCGGATGGGTTCTTTGGTGAAAAGTTTTAGTCCGTCTGCAATTGGTTGTAGTAGGCCGTAGGGCCCTACAATGTTTGGGCCCTTGCGTAGTTGTATGTAGCCTAGGGTTTTTCGTTCTAATAGGGTTAGGAAGGCAACTGCTAGTAGGATTGGGATGATGAGTGTTAGTGGGTTAACTACTAGGGTTATTGTGGTTTTAATTATTAGGGAGAAGATTTGAGCTTCTGTTGTAAGGGCTTAGGCCTTTTGCATAATTACCTGGCTCTGCCACCCTAAAGCGTGGCCCTGGTCTTAGGCCGCTGGTTTTGATAAATGGGCTCTTTAGTGTGGGTAAGAGCTTGGTATTAGCACGTGGGGGTCCTATTGGTGCTTCTCCCTGGGTCCTTTCGTACTGAAGGGAGAAAAACATAGATAGAAACCGACCTGGATTTCTCCGGTCTGAACTCAGATCACGTAGGACTAGTTAATCGTTGAACAAACGAACCCTTGGTAGTGGCTGCACCACCAGGATGTCCTGATCCAACATCGAGGTCGTAAACCCTCTTGGCGATAGGGGCTCTAAAAGAGGATGGCGCTGTTATCCCTGGGGTAACTTGGTTCGTTGATCTGTGTTACAGGGTCAATTTTATGGTGGTCTCATTGGCTTGTGGGTCTTTGATAGATTTTTGGTCTGTGGTCTTGGAAGTTTTGTTTATTTCCGAAGTCGCCCCAACTAAAAACAAGGCTAAGGGGGGGGGGGGTAGAGGCCCCGTGGTTATTAGTTTTTGTTTTAAGCTCCACAGGGTCTTTTCGTCTTATGTTTACATCCTAGCTTTTTAACTAGGGGATCAAGTTCATTGATCTGCTTTAGGAGACAGTTGGGCCCTCATTTAGCCGTTCATACTAGTCATTATTTAAGTGACAAGTGATTACGCTACCTTTGCACGGTTAGAATACCGCGGCCGTTTAAAAGATCACTGGGCAGGCAGCACCTTTAATACTTGTGTGGCTAAAGGCTATGTTTTTGGTAAACAGTTGGGGCCCTAAGTGGCTGAGTTCCTTTTGTGGCGTTTAATCTGTCTGTGCTGCACTCCTGTGTTGGGTTAACAGGGGGTTATATTATATGGTTAAAAAGTGTGTTAAATTTTTCCATTTGTGGTCTGTTATTTACTGGTAGTTTATCTATTTCCAGTTTATGGGGGTGCATGTAGAGAGCGGGGCTCTTATTACTAATTTTAACAGTGGTGTCTCTATTGTGGTAGAGTAGCTCAGTTAAGTGGTCTAGGGGTTCTTGGTTTGTTTAGTATCTTTAAGATTGTGTGCTGTGACGCGTTTAGTTTTTGGTGGCTGCTTTAAGGCCAACTGGTGTGTTTTATTTGGTGTTTTCCTCTAGGATTGGTTGTTTTCAATTACAATAAGGCTGTACCCTTATTGTATATAGTATAGGAGTGACAGTGGTAAATATGCTTGTATTTAGGTTCAGGCGTCCTATAGTTGAACTAGAATTCTTTTATTGAGCAACCAGCTATCACCAGGCTCGATAGGCGTGTCACCTCTACCTAGCAGTCTCTCCAGCCTTTTGCCACAGGGACGGGTGTACTCAAAAAGTTGCTGTTAGGTAGCTCGTCTGGGTTCGGGTGAGCAGGTTTTAGTGCGCTTTATCTGTATTTGCTTATTAAACCATGATGCAAAAGGTACAAGGTCAGATCTTTGCTTTGTTGGTGCTTGGGGTTTTTCATAGTTCTTTCATTGTTCCCTTGCGGTACTATATGCTATTGCGTCAAGTGGGTGTTTTCTATCGCCTAAAAATATACTGGTACTGGGTTAAATGGTTTGGTTTATAGTGGGGCTTGAGGTTTTGAACTGTTTGTTGAGCTGTGGAGTTTGGGCTCAAGCGGGTTTTTGTTTAAACGTTTTTCAATTGTAAGTTGAATGCTTTATATAAGTGTAAGCTACCTCTTGATTTAGTGGCCAAGTGCACTTTCCAGTACACTTACCTTGTTACGACTTGCCTCATCTGTTGGTGTTTTGTTTTTTATAAAGTGTGGTTTATTAGTTCTTGAGGAGGGTGACGGGCGGTGTGTACGTGTCCCATGGCAGGCTTCAAACAGGCTTATCTTGCTTGTTTTACTGCTAAATCCACCTTCTGGTGAAGGTTTCATGTCACTTGTGGTGTTTTCTAGTGTAGAAAATGTAGCTCATCTCTGCCCCCTTATATGCTACACCTTGACCTGACGTGTTAAATGTTATCTATCTTACTTACGGCAGTTCTTTCATAAGGTAGGTTTGCGACGGCGGTATATAGGCTGGGTAAAGGCAAAAGGGGGTAAGGTTTGGCGTGGAGTATCGATTATAGGACAAGCTCCTCTAGGTTGGTTTGGGGCACCGTCAAGTCCTTAGAGTTTTAAGTTTTTCACTTGTAATTCTCTGGCGAGTTGCTAGTGTAAGGTGCAAGTTTGGTTTATGGCCAAGCATAATAGGGTATCTAATCCTAGTTTGGGCCTTGGCTTTCGTGAGTCGATGGGGCTTAATTAATTGTGGGAGGGGTGGAGTTGTTTTTGCATTGGTTAGTATTTTACAACGTAGGTGCAGCTCAGCCTTCTTTTATTAAGTTTTAGGGGTCTAGTCACTTTTTACGCCGAGTATTATTATTTTGGGGCTTTCGTATAACCGCGGTGGCTGGCACGAAATTTACCGCCCCGTCTGGTTTAACTGTGGCTAAGTCAAGCTTTATGGCTTATACATTAATGTTTATCACTGCTGGGCCCCGTGTGGGTGTGGCGGTGCTAGGTGTCTGGGGCTAAATAGTGTGGTGTGCCTGATACCTGCTCCTGGCCTAGTGGGTAGGCACTGTGTGGGGGTTTGCACAGGGGTGTGGAGGCTTGCATGTGTAATTCGAGTTAAAAATAATAATAAGTTTAGGACCAAAACGGTGTGTTTCCGGGAAATTACTAGGATCCATAACGGCAACTTCAGGGCCGTGCTTTAGTATTATTTAAGCTACAGTAACGGAGTTGCCGTTGTGTGGTTTAGTGTGTGTAATATATATATATATATATATATATATATATATACATTTTGGGGTTTTATTTTGTGTGTGGGGAGCTGCGATTTTTGTTCTTGTGGTATTATGGCAAGTCTTGGATCGCAACTAAGAAAAAATTTTTGCAATTAAATCTCGTTTTAGGGGTTTGGCGAGAAGCACTTTAATTGCAGGGAAAAATTCTTAGTGGGGGGTAAGGGGGGTTTGCCGGAGGTAGCCGTGTGAGTATGGGCGTGTTCGGGGCGTGGGTGTGTGTG